>NW_021822878.1:27337-69868 GCF_901001165.1 Salmo trutta | reverse complement strand
AGGAGAGAGAGAGAGAGAGAGAGAGAGAGAGAGAGAGAGAGAGGGAGGAGAGAGAGAGAGAGAGAGAGAGACGGGAACAGTGTCTGACAGACCAATCAACCTGCACATGTTCTCTACTGTATGCTTATTGTTATTGTTCAATGTATGGTTATTTTGACCCTTGGTTATTGTTGTTAGAGAGAGAGAGAAGAGAGAGAGAGAGAGAGAGAGAGAGAGAAAGAGAGAGAGAGAAAGAGAAATTGAGATAGAGACAGAGAGATAGAGAGACAGAGAGATTGAGAGAGAGAAAGAAAGAGAGACAGAGAGAGAGACAGAGAGAGAGAGAGACAGAGAGAAAGATGAGGAGAGAAAGAGAGAGAAGGAGCGAGGAGAGAAAGAGAGAGAGAGAGGGAGAGGGAGGGAGAGAGTTCTAGACATACCATAAATATCTCACCGCTCCACCCTCCATTCCTTACCTACTTACCATGGAGTCCTGCCAATAGAATTACAATGGGCAATGACAGCGCTCCGGCGTTGGGGGAGTGGGAGGTGGGGGAGTGGAAGTGTATTTAAAATAGATTACTTCTGGGGCCCAGACCCGGGGGCCGATCAATAGAGATGCTGATTACAATAAAGCCTTGATGAACGGACAGGCTCCGGGCCGTCCTCCATAATATTTATCCTCTCTGTGTCTGCTTTAGGACACATTAGGAATCCACGGACGGGCCGTCCTCCATAATATTTATCCTCTCTGTGTCTGCTTTAGGACACATTAGTAATCCACGGACGGGCCGTCCTCCATAATATTTATCCTCTCTGTGTCTGCTTTAGGACACATTAGTAATCCACGGACGGGCTGTCCTCCATAATATTTATCCTCTCTGTGTCTGCTTTAGGACACATTAGGAATCCACGGACGGGCCGTCCTCCATAATATTTATCCTCTCTGTGTCTGCTTTAGGACACATTAGTAATCCACGGACGGGCCGTCCTCCATAATATTTATCCTCTCTGTGTCTGCTTTAGGACACATTAGGAATGCACGGACGGGCCGTCCTCCATAATATTTATCCTCTCTGTGTCTGCTTTAGGACACATTAGGAATCCACGGACGGGCCGTCCTCCATAATATTTATCCTCTCTGTGTCTGCTTTAGGACACATTAGGAATCCACGGACGGGCCGTCCTCCATAATATTTATCCTCTCTGTGTCTGCTTTAGGACACATTAGGAATCCACGGACGGGCCGTCCTCCATAATATTTATCCTCTCTGTGTCTGCTTTAGGACACATTAGGAATCCATGGTGAATATAGCACATTAATACTGTCCTACAGTCCTAGGTTACAACCCAAATGGTACCCTTTTTACTAAGTAGTGCACCACATTTCAACAGAGCCCTATGAGGCGGTCCTACCGACCCTGGTCAGAAGTAGTGCACTACATAGGGAATAGTGACAATGCAATGAAGGGCACATCGTGGAGTGCAGGAGTGTACAATGTAATGACCTAATTATTGTCACTCTGTAGTTGGTTGGGGCTATAAACACTATGACCACATTGAACTGACGTCGTTGCTGTCATGTTGTGAGAGTTGGAATTTTTGCCTTGGTAGTTGTTTAAGTGGCATAACTTGTGATGCTAAGATGTGCCATTGTAAATAATGTTGAAGGTAACGGTAGTTGTTTAAGTTTCGTAACTTGTGATGCTAAGATGTGCCATTGTAAATAATGTCGAAGGTAATGGCGTAGATGCATAAATAGCCCCATCAATCCTCTACTCTCGGTTCCTTCTCCTCCTCCTTGTACCTTCCCTATCCTCTCTCTCTTTACTCTCTTCTTCCTCCTTCCCCTCCAACAGTGTTCTAGTGAGTCTGGCAGGCTGACTCTGTGGCTCACAGTGATGAACTGCATTACACTGTGTTCTTCCCACACACTGTAGCAAGACACACACACACACACACACACACACACACACACACACACACACACACACACACACACACACACACACACACACACACACACACACACACACACACACACACACATACATACATACACACACACCATGCTGATGCCCTACCGGCACACACATCTTCCCTCTCACACACAGAGAACTCTGATTATCAGCCATGGGGGAGCCACTGATCACACCCCCCTCCCCGTCACTGACCTTGGAGAGTGTGTCTTCATGAGGGGTGAGGGTGTGAAGCAAGTCTCCAGGTCACAGTACTGGTCTAATATCCCTCAAGAAACCAGGTAAACAAGCCTGTTTCTGTTCAGACAGTATTTATACAAGGAACCAGGTAAACAAGCCTGTTTCTGTTTAGACAGTATTTAACAAGGAACCAGGTAAACAAGCCTGTTTCTGTTCAGACAGTATTTAACAAGGAACCAGGTAAACAAGCCTGTTTCTGTTCAGACAGTATTTAACAAGAAACCAGGTAAACAAGCCTGTTTCTGTTCAGACAGTATTTAACAAGGAACCAGGTAAACAAGCCTGTTTCTGTTCAGACAGTATTTAACAAGGAACCAGGTAAACAAGCCTGTTTCTGTTCAGACAGAATTTAACAAGGAACCAGGTAAACAAGCCTGTTTCTGTTTAGAAAGTATTTAACAAGGAACCAGGTAAACAAGCCTGTTTCTGTTCAGACAGAATCTGAGACTTTAACAAGGAACGAGGTAAACAAGCCTGTTTCTGTTCAGACAAAATCTGAGACTTTAACAAGGAACCAGGTAAACAAGCCTGTTTCTGTTCAGACAGTATGTGAGACTAACTAAAGAAGTTAAAGAACACAATACTGGTGAATCAGTATTTGTCAATTTTCTATTCATATTCTGAATAGGAATCTCTGGTGAAGGCAGAAAGGCTGGTATGTACGTTTAATCAACCAGCAGTGTGCAAGTGTTTAATTTATTTAAAGGGTAGGGTTCTTAAACAGTAGGGCTCTTAAAGGGAAGGGTTCTTAAAAGTGTTACGACCGTCGTAATGAGGGGACCAAGGTGCAGCGTGGTAAGTGTTCATATTTTTATTAAACAATGAAACACTATAACAAAGAAACAAAACGAAAAGCCAAACAGTTCCGTCAGGTAACGAAATACAAAACAGAAAATAACTTCCCACAAAACACAAGTGGGAAAAGGCTGCCTAAGTATGATTCCTAATCAGAGACAACAATAGACAGCTGCCTCTGATTAGGAACCATACTCGGCCCAACACAAAGAAATACAAAACATAGAATGCCCACCCCACACCCTGACCTAACAAAATAGAGAAATAAACCATCTCTCAGGTCAGGGCGTGACAGTACCCCTGCCAAAGGTGCGGACTCACGGCCGCAAACATGAACCTATAGGGGAGGGTCCGGGTGGGCATCTATACTTGGCGGCAGCTCTGGTTTGGGGCGTAGCCCCCACACCGCCCGCTGATCCCCCCGCTTCTGTGTCCCCGGAGGAACCAGACCGTGGATCATCGTCGGAGGCTCTGAACTGCCGACCGCCGCTGAAGACTCCGGGCTGCAGGCCGCCGCTGAAGACTCCGGGCTGCAGACCGCCGCTGAAGACTCCGGGCTGCAGACCGCCGCTGAAGACTCCGGGCTGCAGACCGCCGCTGAAGACTCCGGGCTGCAGACCGCCGCTGAAGACTCCGGGCTGCAGGCCGCCGCTGAAGACTCCGGGCTGCAGGCCGCCGCTGAAGACTCCGGGCTGCAGACCGCCGCTGAAGACTCTGGGCTGCAGGCCGCCGCTGAAGACTCTGGGCTGCAGGCCGCCGCTGAAGACTCCGGGCTGCAGGCCGCCGCTGAAGACTCTGGGCTGCAGGCCGCCGCTGAAGACTCCGGGCTGCAGGCCGCCGCTGAAGACTCTGGGCTGCAGGCCGCCGCTGAAGACTCCGGGCTGCAGGCCGTCTCAGGAGGCTCCGGGCTGCAGGCCGTCTCAGGAGGCTCTGTACTGGGGAGCGTCGCTGGAGGCTCCGGACTGGGGAGCATTGCTGGAGGCTCCGGACTGGGGAGCATCGCTGCAGGCTCCGTGCCATGGATCATCACTACAGGTTCCGCACCATGGATCATCACTGGAGGCTTTGTGCCATGGATCATCACTGGAGGCTCCGGGCCATGGATTATCACTGGAGGCTTCATGCCATGGATCATCTCTACTGGCTCCGGGCCATGGATCATCCCTACAGGCTCCGGGCCATGGATTATCCCTACAGGCTCCGGGCCTTGGATTATCCCTACAGGCTCCGGGCCTTGGATTATCCCTACAGGCTCCGGGCCATGGATTATCACTGGAGGCTTCATGCCATGGATCATCTCTACTGGCTCCGGGCCATGGATCATCCCTACAGGCTCCGGGCCATGGATTATCCCTACAGGCTCCGGGCCTTGGATTATCCCTACAGGCTCCGGGCCATGGATTATCACTGGAGGCTTCATGCCATGGATCATCCCTACAGGCTCCGGGCCATGGATCATCACTGGAGGCTTCGTGCCATGGATTATCACGGGAGGCTCTGGACCATGGATTATCAATGGAGGCTTTGTGCCATGGATTATCACTGGAGGCTTCGGACCATAGATCATCACTGGAGGCTTCCTACGTGGAGCTGGAACCGGTCTCACCGGACTGAGGAGACACACAGGAGACTGGGTGCGCAGAGCAGGCACAGGGTATATTGGGCCGTGGAGGCGCACTGGAGGTCTGGAGCTTAGGGCTGGCACCACCCGTCCTGGCTGGATGTTTAATTTAGCCCGGCAAGGGCGGAGCGCTGGCAAAGGACGAACTGGGCTGTGCTGGTGAGCGGGGGGTACCGTGCGTAGAGCTGGCGCAGGATAACCTGGGCTGAAGAGACGCACTGGAGACCAGGAACGCTGAGCCGGCACACTTCTTCCTGGCTGACGGCCAACTCTAGCACGGCAACTGTGAGGAGCTTGCACCGAGCGCACCGGGCTGTGAGTGCACACTGGCGACACAGTGCGCATCACCGCATAACACGGTGCTTGCTCAGTCACTCGCTCCCCACGGTAAGCACGGGGAGTTGGCTCAGGTCTCAACCCCGACTTCGCCAATCTCCCCGTGTGCCCCCCCCAAAAAATGTTTTTGCCACTGCCTCTCGGGCTTCCGTTGTTGCCTTGCTTGTTCCTCCCAGTGTCGCTGTTCCGCTTTCGCTGCCTCCATCTCCTCTCTGTATACATAAATTATGTCGCTCTTGCTGCTGGTGAATCTCTGATCCACCTCTACGCAGACGACACCATTCTGTATACTTCTGGCCCTTCTTTGGACACTGTGTTAACAACCCTCCAGACGAGCTTCAATACCATTCAACTCTCCTTCCGTGGTCTCCAACTGCTCCTAAACACAAGTAAAACTAAATGCATGCTCTTCAACCGATCGCTGCCTGCACCTGCCCGCCCATCCAGCATAACTTCTCTGGACGGTTCAAACTTAGAATTTGTGGACAACTACAAATACCTAGGTGTCTGGTTAGACTGTAAACTCTCCTTCCAGACTCACATCAATCATCTACAATCCAAAGTGAAATCTAGAATTGGCTTCCTATTTCGCAACAAAGCATCCTTCACTCATGCTGCCAAACATACCCTCGTAAAACTGACCATCCTACCAATCCTCGACTTCGGCGATGTCATTTACAAAATAGCCTCCAATACCCTACTCAACAAGCTGGATGCAGTCTATCACAGTGCCATCTGTTTTGTCACCAAAGCCCCATATACAACCCACCACTGCGACCTGTATGCTCTCGTTGGCTGGCCTTCACTTCATAATCGTCGCCAAACACATTGGCTCCAGGTAATCTACAAGACCCTGCTAGGTAAAGTCCCCCCTTATCTCAGCTCACTGGTCACCATAGCAGCACCCACCTGTAGCACGCGCTCCAGCAGGTATATCTCTCTGGTCACCCCTAAAGCCAACTCCTCCTTTGGTCGTCTCTCCTTCCAGTTCTCTGCTGCCAATGACTGGAACGAACTACAAAAATCTCTGAAACTGGAAACACTTATCTCCCTCACTAGCTTTAAGCACCAGCTGTCAGAGCAGCTCACAGATCACTGCACCTGTACATAGCCCATCTATAATTTAGCCCAAACTACTACCTCTTCCCCTACTGTATTTATTTATTTTATTTATTTTGCTCCTTTGCACCATATTATTTAGATTTGAACTTTGAACTTTCTTCAAACTACAAATCTACCATTCCAGTGTTTTTCTTGCTATACTTTATTTACTTTGCCACCATGGCATTTTTTTGCCTTTACCTCCCTTATCTCACATCATTTGCTCACATTGTATATAATCTTATTTTTTTTCTACTGTATTTTTGACTGTATGTTGTTTACTCCATGTGTAACTCTGTGTTGTTGTATGTTGTCGAACTGCTTTGCTTTATCTTGGCCAGGTCGCAATTGTAAATGAGAACTTGTTCTCAACTTGCCTACCTGGTTAAATAAAGGTGAAATGAAATGAAAAATGAAAAAGACCTTGTCCAGGGTCCTGCCCCATCCAGGATTTCCTCCCAGGTTCAGTCATCCTGACCACACTGCTTGGTCCTTTGGTGGTGGGTAGTTCTGTTACAAAACGTCGTAATGAGGGGACCAAGGTGCAGCGTGGTAAGTGTTCATATTTTTATTAAACAATGAAACACTATAACAAAGAAACAAAACGAAAAGCCAAACAGTTCCGTCAGGTAACGAAATACAAAACAGAAAATAACTTCCCACAAAACACAAGTGGGAAAAGGCTGCCTAAGTATGATTCCTAATCAGAGACAACGATAGACAGCTGCCTCTGATTAGGAACCATACTCGGCCCAACACAAAGAAATACAAAACATAGAATGCCCACCCCACACCCTGACCTAACAAAATAGAGAAATAAACCATCTCTCAGGTCAGGGCGTGACAAAAAGGGTATGTATCATAAACGTAACCACATGTAACATGTGGATTGGCATTAGAATCATCATCAAAAGTCCCAATGCAAAGTTACACCTCACTTATTTTCTGAGTTATTACATATAACGGATCAGAATTCCAAAGAATGCCGAAGTCATGTCGGAATTGTTTTTTTTCTGAGGTGTGATGTAATATGGAGGACCCGGCAAGCCAGCCTATTCCCTGTAATGTAAACTCCAACATAAATAACTTAAAATGTATAAACCAAATCGGTTTCAATTGAATTTTCAGCCAACTTACAAACAAATACGAATGTATTGTTTACAAATCAACTTACAAGGTTGCTAGCCAACTAGCCTGCTAACGTTAGCCCTACTAGCCTGCTAAAGTTAGTACCCTACCAGCCTGCTAACATCACATTAGCACTGAATGAGTCAGCCAGTTGCTACCAAACACCTAGCTTACACTACATTAAAGGAAAGCAACGCTTTGGAAATACATAACACCATCTAACCAGTTATCAAAGAACATTAGTTATATGCAGTTATCTTAGCCAGCAAGCTAGCCAGCCAGCTAACATTAGCTATTTAGCCAAGTAGCTATTAGCCCAGCCAGCCTAGCCAACCACCTTGGTTATGGTTGGCAAGCTAGAGCCCGACTACTGGAGACCAGCTAGAACGCAACTAACACAACACAGCTAAACATAACCACAGATTAAAAGAAAAGAGAGAGAAGACGGGGCTGGGGCCCATCTGATGGTAAAACTTTTAAAAGAGCGTAGGCTGAGTTAGTGAGGGGGAGGCAAGCGCTTGACTAGGCCAAGGGAGAGTTAGAGAAATCCAAAATAGATAGAATCCAGATGTCCGTCAGCTAGTGCGCCAGCAATAAGTTACAAAACTCCCATAGCCTACTTCACAGAGAACATGCCGAAAAGTTGACAAGACAAAAAGAAGAACAGACAAGGTATTACACAATTACAGCAAGCAGCTTGTGACATCGGTGACTAAAAACTCATGCTTCCTATTCTTTAAGATATTCTGAATAAGCCCTGAGAAAAGTGCTGTGGCCATGACAGAGAGAAAGAACAAACAGAGCTATCTGGCATACCAGAGAAAGATGATGTTGACAGAGTAAAGAAGAGTGTGTGTGTGTGTGTGTGTGTGTGTGTGTGTGTGTGTGTGTGTGTGTGTGTGTGTGTGTGTGTGTGTGTGTGTGTGTGTGTGAGAGAGAGTGAGAGTGAGAGTGAGAGTGAGAGAAGAGAGTGTGCGTTAAAGCCGAGAGTGTATTAGAGCTGAGAGTTGACATCTAAGGTTACAGTGTGGGTTTAAGTAGAGTATGTGTACAAAATGCGTTTGCAACAGCCCTTGAGTGTATACACTGGCTAACAAGCTTTTGCTCAAAAGCCGGCAATATGTAGCCTACAATCCTGCATGTTTTGCTCAGTGTCTGTGTGTGTGTACAAGCCTGCATGTTCTGCTCAGTGTCTGCGTGTGTGTACAAGACTGCATGTTGCTCTGCTCTGTTGTGGCCTGCGTGGTACGCTGCATTGAAAGAGGTTAAAGGTTCTCAGGGGTGGACCGAAGAATGCTAAATGATAGCAGAGCGCTTCCCAGGCCTGCTAGACGATAGCAGAACGCCTCCCAGGCCTGCTAGACGATAGCAGAATACCTCTCCAGCCCTGCTAAATGATAGCAGAATACCTCCCCGAGCCTGCTAGATGATAGCAGAATGCCTCCTAGGCCTGCTAGACGATAGCAGAACACCTCCCCAGGCCTGCTAGACGATAGCAGAACGCCTCCCAGGCCTGCTAGACGATAGCAGAATACCTCTCCAGCCCTGCTAAATGATAGCAGAATACCTCCCCAGGCCTGCTAGATGATAGCAGAATGCCTCCTAGGCCTGCTAGACGATAGCAGAACACCTCCCCAGGCCTGCTAGACGATAACAGAATACCTCCCCAGGCCTACTAGACGATAGCAGAATACCTCCTCAGACCTCTTAGACGATAGCAGAATAAAGAGCAGGCTGACTAGGAGGGAACGAACACACGCACCTACATGCATGCATTCACGCACACACACACACACACACACACACACACACACACACACACACACACACACACACACACACACACAGGGGCTAATGAATGTTAAAAAGCCACATCAGGAAACAAGAGGAGATCTGTCCAACAGCTGGGAGGAGTAGAGAGAAACAGCGGGAACAAGGGAGGGATGGAGGGAGAGATGGAGGGATGGAGGGAGGGATGCTGTGAAACAAGATACCGCAGGAGGAAGTGTGGGATCAAATATGAAGGATTGTGGCGTAACATAACTTAACCGCCACCCGGTGATTAAATGTCATGTGGTCCATGCATTTTTAACCAAGTACACTGGTTCATTAAATTGTTTGACTAAATGTATTAGGTAGGTCACAAGTGGCATAAAAGGAGACTAAATGTATTAGGTAGGTCACAAGTGGCTTAAAGGGAGACTAAATATATTAGGTAGGTCACAAGTGGCTTAAAAGGAGACTAAATGTATTAGGTAGGTCACAAGTTGATTAAAAGGAGACTAAATGTATTAGGTAGGTCACAAGTGGCTTAAAAGGAGACTAAATGTATTAGGTAGGTTACAAGTGGGTTAAAAGGAGACTAAATGTATTAGGTAGGTCACAAGTGGCTTAAAAGGAAACTAAATGTATTCGGTAGGTCACCAGTGGCTTAAAATGAGACTAAATGTATTAGGTAGGTCACAGGTGGGTTAAAATGAGACTAAATGTATTAGGTAGGTCACAAGTGGGTTAAAAGAAGACTAACTGTATTAGATAGGTCACAAGTGGGTTTAAAGGAGACTAAAAGTGAAGTGGGTTAAAATTGGACTAATAGTGGGACAGTATAAGGTCAAATCAGACTTGCTACTACTTAGGTAAGGTGCTACTCCTGAGGTAAGGTGCTACTCCTGAGGTAAGGTGCTACTCCTGAGGTAAGTGCTACTCCTGAGGTAAGGTGCTACTACTGAGGTAAGGTGCTACTACTGAGGTAAGGTGCTACTACTGAGGTAAGGTGCTACTATTGAGGTAAGGTGCTACTATTGAGGTAAGGTGCTACTATTGAGGTAAGGTGCTACTATTGAGGTAAGGTGCTACTCCTGAGGTAAGGTGCTACTACTGAGGTAAGGTGCTACTACTGAGGTAAGGTGCTACTACTGAGGTAGGTGCTACTCCTGAGGTAAGGTGCTACTCCTGAGGTAAGGTGTTACTACGGAGGTAAGGTGCTACTCCTGAGGTAAGGTGCTACTCCTGAGGTAAGGTGGTACTACTGAGGTAAGGTGCTACTATTGAGGTAAGGTGCTACTATTGAGGTAAGGTGCTACTATTAAGGTAAGGTGCTACTACTGAGGTAAGGTGCTACTACTGAGGTAAGGTGCTACTCCTGAGGTAAGGTGCTACTATTGAGGTAAGGTGCTACTACTGAGGTAAGGTGCTACTCCTGAGATTAGGTGCTACTATTGAGGTAAGGTGCTACTATTGAGGTAAGGTGCTACTACTGAGGGAAGGTGCTAATTTTGAGGTAAGGCGCTACTATTGAGGTAAGGTGCTACTACTGAGGTAAGGTGCTACTACTGAGGTAAGGTGCTACTACTGAGGTAAGGTGCTACTACTGAGGTAAGGTGCTACTACTGAGGTAAGTGCTACTCCTTCAGCCACAGGTTCTAAGAGAAATTAAAACTGAGTAACAAAGCTTGTGGGAACCATCAGCATGCAAGTGGACAGAAAGCCTGTTTCCACAGGGACAGATAAGGCAGGCGCACCACGTGTGGTGAGCGGGGTGGTGAACAGAAAACAATGGCAGCCTTGTGGGGCGGGCAGCGTGCTGAGCGCTGTGTAGACCCTGATAAGGCCACAATGGGCCTGTGTGTGTGTGTGTGTGTGTGTGTGTGTGTGTGTGTGTGTGTGTGTGTGTGTGTGTGTGTGTGTGTGTGAAGAAGTGTGTGAAAAAGTGTGTGTTAAGAAGTGTGTGTTCGGGGGTATATGGTCGGGGAAAGTGTGGCCAGAGCTTGAAGTCCCATCGGCATCCATGAGCAAGTGACCGTGTGTGCATGTGTGTTTGTGTGTGTGTGTGTGTGTGTGTGTGTGTGTGTGTGTGTGTGTGTGTGTGTGTGTGTGTGTGTGTGTGTGTGTGTGTGTGTCAGCCAAGCAGCTGGCAAGATACACTTGTTGTTGTCAGCCATTATGGAGCTGGCTGGTGTGGTGGAGACAGTGCTTTCAAGTGTTAAGGCATCTGGACCTCTGAGATATTCAAGCCTCATGCAGATTCTTGTCAATGTTGTGATCTATCCGTTAACCAACAGCAATCCTTCTAAGTACATGAATTTCCAATCCTCAAACTGCGACTCATTTCTGCACTAGACTGTCCTCTGAACAGATGCATTCAACATCTACAGGGAAATATCGTCCATCTCAGCGTCAACGCAACGACCTAGTGAAGGGCCCATTTCCCCTCCACTCAGTCACTCTAACTACAGTTAGTGGAAGTGTCTTCATCCATCTCCCTCAAAGGTGTCTTTTCTCACTGTGTGACATCTCCCAGCAGCAGTGTGTGTGTGTGTGTGTGTGTGTGTGTGTGTGTGTGTGTGTGTGCGCGCGTGTGGGCATGCGTACACGTGTGTGTGTGTGTATGTGTGTGTATGTGTGTGTGTGTGTGTGTATGTGTGTGTGTGTGTGTGTGTGTGTGTGTGTGTGTGTGTGTGTGTGTGTGTGTGTGTGGTGTGTGTGTGTGTGTGTGTGTGTGTGTGTGTGTGTGTGTGTGTGTGTGTGTGTGTGTGTGTGTGTGAACGATCGACTAGGAGACCAGGCTCTTCATCAGACGGACATTTGACTGCCATGGCTGGTGTATGTAATGATAGTTTCCTGGTTTAGACCCCAGCGACAACACATCCCAAGGTAGATTAGACTCAGAACCCCCCCGGGGTGGATCCTCACAAATGTCACCGCACCAAGGCAATAAAACATTACCTTTGCAGAATTTACATGAGCAAATGTCAATAATTCACCAGCGTTTTGGGGAGAGATTAGGGGAGAGAGAGAAGCGTGTTGTATGATTTCCACTAAATAAATTCTGGTATGAAAACAGTGGGAAGGTATATGTGCTGTAATGTGGGAGATATTTCCTGATAACATATTTATTGCTCCTCTGTCATCACAAAACAATACGTGGGAGGGCAAAACTGGTTGCAATGACGTTATTCAGTCTTTTGTGATGTAAAGTCAGATAGGTTGTATACTGATTGGTCAGGTAGGCTGTATACTGATTGGTCAGGTAGGTTGTATACTGATTGGTCAGGTAGGCTGTATACTGATTGGTCAGGTAGGTTGTATACTGATTGGTCAGGTAGGTTGTATACTGATTGGTCAGGTAGGTTGTATACTGATTGGTCAGGTAGGCTGTATACTGATTGGTCAGGTAGGTTGTATACTGATTGGTCAGGTAGGTTGTATACTGATTGGTCAGGTAGGTTGTACACTGATTGGTCAGGTAGGTTGTACACTAATTGGTCAGGTAGGCTGTATACTGATTGGTTAGGTAGGCTGTATGCTGATTGGTCAGGTAGGCTGTATACTGATTGGTCAGGTAGCCTGTATACTGATTGGTCAGGTAGGTTGTACACTAATTGGTCAGGTAGGCTGTATACTGATTGGTCCGGTAGGCTGTATTCTGATTGGTCAGGTAGGTTGTATACTGATTGGTCAGGTAGCTGGATACTGATTGGTCAGGTAGGTTGTATACTGATTGGTCAGATAGGTTGTATACTGATTGGTCAGGTAGGTTGTATACTGATTGGTCAGGTAGGCTGTATACTGATTGGTCAGGTAGGTTGTATACTGATTGGTCAGGTAGGTTGTAGACTGATTGGTCAGGTAGGTTGTATACTGATTGGTCAGGTAGGTTGTATACTGATTGGTCAGGTAGGTTGTATACTGATTGGTCAGGTAGGTTGTATACTGATTGGTCAGGTAGGTTGTATACTGATTGGTCAGGTAGGTTGTATACTGATTGGTCAGGTAGGCTGTATACTGATTGGTCAGGTAGGTTGTATACTGATTGGTCAGGTAGGTTGTATACTGATTGGTCAGGTAGGTTGTACACTGATTGGTCAGGTAGGTTGTACACTAATTGGTCAGGTAGGCTGTATACTGATTGGTTAGGTAGGCTGTATGCTGATTGGTCAGGTAGGCTGTATACTGATTGGTCAGGTAGCCTGTATACTGATTGGTCAGGTAGGTTGTACACTAATTGGTCAGGTAGGCTGTATACTGATTGGTCCGGGTAGGCTGTATTCTGATTGGTCAGGTAGGTTGTATACTGATTGGTCAGGTAGCTGGATACTGATTGGTCAGGTAGGTTGTATACTGATTGGTCAGGTAGGTTGTATACTGATTGGTCAGGTAGGTTGTATACTGATTGGTCAGGTAAGCTGTATACTGATTGCTCAGGTAGGTTGTACACTAATTGGTCAGGTAGGCTGTATACTGATTGGTCAGGTAGGCTGTATTCTGATTGGTCAGGTAGGTTGGATACTGATTAGTCAGGTAGGTTGTATACTGATTGGTCAGGTAAGCTGTTTTCTGATTGGTTAGGTAATTTGTATACTGATTGGTCAGGTAGGCTGTATACTAATTGGTCAGGTAGGCTGTATACTGATTGGTCAGGTAGGTTGTACACTAATTGGTAAGGTAGTATGTATACTGATTGGTCAGGTAGGTTGTATACTGATTGGTCAAGTAGGTTGTATACTGATTGGTCAGGTAGGTTGTATACTGATTGGTCAGGTAAGCTGTTTTCTGATTGGTTAGGTAATTTGTATACTGATTGGTCAGGTAGGTTGTATACTGATTGGTCAGGTAGTTTGCATACTAATTGGTAAGGTAGGCTGTATGCTGATTGGTCAGGTAGGTTGTATACTGATTAGTCAGGTAGGTTGTATACTGATTAGTCAGGTAGGCTGTATACTGATTGGTCAGGTAGGCTGTATACTGATTGGTCAGGTAGGTTGTATACTGATTGGTCAGGTAGGCTGTACACTGATTGGTCAGGTAGGTTGTATACTGATTGGTCAGGTAGGTTGCATACTGATTGGTCAGGTAGGCTGCACACTGATTGGTCAGGTAGATTGTATACTGATTGGTCAGGTAGGATATATACTGATTGGTCAGGTAGGTTCTATGCTGGTTGGTCAGGTAGGTTGCATATTGATTGGTCATGTAGGTTGTATGCTGATTGGTCAGGTAGGTTGTACAATGATTTGTCATGTAGGTTGTATGCTGATTGGTCAGGTAGGTTCTATGCTGATTGGTCAGGTTGGTTGTATACTGATTGGTAAGGTAGGCTGTATGCTGATTGGTCAGGTAGGCTGTATGCTGATTGGTCAGGTAGGCTGTATGCTGATTGGTCAGGTAGGTTGTATACTGATTGGTCAGGTAGGCTCAGGTTGGTCAGGTTGGTCATGCTGATTGGTCAGGTAGGTTGTATGCTGATTGGTCAGGTAGGCTGTATGCTGATTGGTCAGGTAGGCTGTATGCTGATTGGTCAGGTAGGCTGTATGCTGATTGGTCAGGTAGGCTGTATGCTGATTGGTCAGGTAGGTTGTATACTGATTGGTCAGGTAGGTTGTATACTGATTGGTCAGGTAGGTTGTATACTGATTGGTCAGGTAGGCTGTATGCTGATTGGTCAGGTAGGTTGTATACTGATTGGTCAGGTAGGCTGTATGCTGATTGGTCAGGTAGGCTGTATGCTGATTGGTCAGGTAGGTTGTATGCTGATTGGTCAGGTAGGTTGTATGCTGGATGTCTCTACCACACCAGTTTACAATTTGAAAATAACACAATTTTAACCTCCCATTGCACATAATCTGTAACTGTGTGTGTGTCTGTGTGTGTTTGTGTGTGTGTCTGTGTGTGTGCGAGTCTGTGTGTGTATGTGTGTCTGTGTGTGTCTGTGTGTGTTTGTGTGTGTGTCTGTGTGTGTGCGAGTCTGTGTGTGTGTGTGTGTGTGTGTGTGTGTGTGTGTCTGTGTGTGTGTCTGTGTGTGTCTGTGTGTGTGTGTGTGTCTGTGTGTGTGTGTGTGTGTGTGTGTGTGTGTGTGTGTGTGTCTGTGTGTGTGTGTGTGTGTGTGTGTGTGTGTGTGTGTGTGTGTGTCTGTGTGTGTGTGTGTGTCTATGTGTGTGTGTGTGTGTGTGTGTGTGTGTGTGTGTGTGTGTCTGTGTGTGTGTGTGTGTGTGTGTGTGTGTGTGTGTGTGTGTGTGTGTGTGTGTGTGTGTGTGTGTGTGTGTGTGTCATTCCAACAAGGATTCTCTGTGTCACCACCGTGCCTGTCACCCGTTACGTAACATCTCTAACAAATCCAACATGGAAAATAATGACAGTCTTCCTCAGGTTTCATTTCCATCTTCATTGTACACGATGTCTTCATCTACCCTGTCTTCCCTCTCACCTGTTGTGTGTGGAGCCAGCTGGGCTGTCTGTAAGCCCATCATTATGGCTGCTAAGGGCAAGCATCTCAGTCCTCCCCCAGCTCTAAGTGCTACTAATCGATCCACTGTTATCATCTCATCATTATTCTCTAGTGGGAAGAGAGGAAGAGGAGGTTTGACTACAGTATTTAGTATTCAGTAGTACTAAGAAATAATACTATCATAGGTCTCTTCTACACTACAGGGAAACACTTCAACAGTTTGTTCAGCTCAACAACACAGAGCTCCACCGTTCCCACCACATCCAGTGAAACATAATCCCATGTTAATGAAGCCTTAACGACCCCCAAGGCTCTTCTGGTGCAGTCGACAAAATCTGAAACCGCAGCGTCTTGAATTTCCTATATTTCCTATAGCTTTACATTCATCTTCATGCACACATACACCTGCACTCGAGCTGGAATATTCTCTTGAAATGGACTTTGGAGAAGGGAGTGACCGATTCAATCCCACCTCTGAATCCTTGGCTGTGCCAGTGGAAATCCCTGCCTCACGCATCCATTAGGCTGGTTGATCCTACAGTATAATTAGACAGATCCTGGGCTTATCAATGTACCCCTCCCCTCTCTGAGATGAAGAGACGCTCTATCATTCTGTGGTGTCAGCAGACACACACACACACCCCTGGGTATCACACACACCCCTGGGTATCACAAACACCCCTGGGTATCACACCCCCCCCTTCGTATCACACACACCCCTGGGTATCACACACCCCCCCCCCTGGGTATCACACACACCCTGGGTATCACACACACCCCTGGGTATCACACACACACCCCTGGGTATCACACACACACCCCCCTGGGTATCACACACACACCTGGGTATCACACACACCCCTGGGTATCACACACACCCCTGGGTATCACACACACACACACCCCTGGGTATCACACACACACACCTGGGTATCACACACAACCCTGGGTATCACACACACCCCTGGGTATCACACACACCCCTGGGTATCACACACACACACCCCCCTGGGTATCACACACACCCCTGGGTATCACACACACACACACACCCCTGGGTATCACACACACACACCCCTGGGTATCACACACACACACACACCCCTGGGTATCACACACACACACCCCTGGGTATCACACACACACACACACACCTGGGTATCACACACACACAACCCTGGGTATCACACACACACCTCTCGGTATCACACACACACACACACCTGGGTATCACACACACACCCCTGGGTATCACACACACACACACCTGGGTATCACACACACACACCCCTGGGTATCACACACACACCCCTCGGTATCACACACACACACACACCCCTGGGTATCACACACACACCCCTGGGTATCACACACACACACACCTGGGTATCACACACACACACACACCCCTGGGTATCACACACACACCCCTGGGTATCACACACACACACACCTGGGTATCACACACACACCCCTCGGTATCACACACACACACACACCCCTGGGTATCACACACACACCCCTGGGTATCACACACACACACCTGGGTATCACACACACACCCCTCGGTATCACACACACACACACCCCTGGGTATCACACACACACACACCTGGGTATCACACACACACCCCTGGTTATCACACACACACACACACCCCTGGGTATCACACATCCCTGGGTATCACACACACACACCCCTGGGTATCACACACACACACACACCCCTGGGTATCACACATCCCTGGGTATCACACACACACACCCCTGGGTATCACACACACACCCCTGGGTATCACACACACCCCTGGGTATCACACACATCCCTGGGTATCACACACACACACACATGAGAATGGAACACATCTATGAAGGGGGATTTTCTGTACTGTTAGCTGTACAGCCACCAAGCATAGCAGGGAATGTTGTTTGGTTACTGCATTATCTGTAATTTAATTCCCCCATGAGGTTCCTGGTGAGATTCAGAGTTGATAATCTGTTTTGGAACAACAGCAGCTGGTTGCTTCAGTTTAGTGGGTTTGGACTGGGGGGAGGAGAGGGCTCTTCAGAGGCTAGGGCCATGTGTTGCCTTGTTTGTGAACTGTTGCACTTGATTTAGCTCACCAAGCACATGGGATAGGCAGGGTTTGCACCCTATAGGACCGTTGGTATAGTACTGAAAGGGACCACTATGCCTATTCAGCAAGGTGGGCCAGCTCAATCAAGTGCACCTATTCAAATTCACATAATATGTAACGTTTTGGTGATACGTTGTTATTATGCTATATCATATGATGCTATATACAGTTATAGTAGTTAAGAGAGAGAGAGACAGAGAGGGAAAGAGAGAGAAAGCGAGAGAGAGAGAGGTAAAGAAAGAAAGTGAGAAAGAGAGAGAGCGAGAGGGAAAGAGAGAGAGAGCAAGAGAGGGAAAGAGAGAGAGAGAGAGAGAGAGAGAGAGAGAGAGAGAGAGAGAGAGAGAGAGAGAGAATGCAAAATTACATATCCCAACTCAGCAACCCAAGGTGGACACAGATGGGTGGCTGGGTGTATGTGTGTATGTGTGGATATTAATGTACGGGTGTGTGTATGTGTACTCATTTGGATTCAAGGACTGTGCGGGAGAGAGAGATCAGATGAAGAATGAGGGTTAGAGAAGAAGCGAGGGAGCAACAGAGGGAGAGATGGAGGGCAGGACGGAGGGATGGGTGGAGGAGAGGAAGGACTTAAGGCAGTGCTAATGAGGCCGAAGGAGATGTGTTTGCTCAGCAGAGAGAGAGAGAAGAGAGAAGAGAGAGAGAGAA
The DNA here is from genome assembly GCF_901001165.1 of Salmo trutta. Lineage (NCBI taxonomy): Eukaryota > Metazoa > Chordata > Actinopteri > Salmoniformes > Salmonidae > Salmo > Salmo trutta. The sequence continues at coordinate 51,661 of NW_021822878.1, read as the reverse complement.
GGTGGAGAATGACACCGAGGGGCCTGTGAGCCCAAGCAGATTGGATATCCACCACTGAGTTAGTGAGGAGCCAACCCTCTGAGGGGCTAACAGCACTATGCAAATCCTCCACACACACGAATCAGAGATCACTGGCAAAAAGTCAGGAGTATATACAGTAATTTACTTTTGACTGACTAATCAAAGAAGAGGAGGAGGTAGAGGGAGGAGGTGGAGATAGGAGGGAGGAGGTGGAGGGAGGAGGGAGGAGGTGGAGGGAAGAGGTGGAGCAGGAGATGCAGCAGGAGATGCAGCAGATGGAAGCTATGCCGCTACACTAACTAGAGGAAGTTAGTATGGAGGATATGCCGCTACACTAACTAGAGGAAGTTAGTATGGAGGATATGCCGCTACACTAACTAGAGGAAGTTAGTATGGAGGATATGCCGCTACACTAACTAGAGGAAGTTAGTATGGAGGATATGCCGCTACACTAACTAGAGGAAGTTAGTATGGAGGATATGCCGCTACACTAACTAGAGGAAGTTAGTATGGAGGATATGCCGCTACACTAACTAGAGGAAGTTAGTATGGAGGATATGCTGCTACACTAACTAGAGGAAGTTAGCATGAAGGATATGCTGCTACGCAAACTAGAGGAAGTTAGCATGAAGGATATGCTGTTACGCAAACTAGAGGAAGTTAACATGGAGGATATGCCGCTACACTAACTAGAGGAAGTTAACATGGAGGATATGCTGCTACGCAAGCTAGAGGAAGTTAGCATGGAGGATATGCTGCTATGCTAACTAGAGGAAGTTAACATGAAGGATATGCTGCTATGCGAACTAGAGGAAGGTAGCATGGAGCATATGCTACTATGCTAACTAGAGGAAGTTAGTATGGAGGATATGCTGCTACACTAACTAGAGGAAGTTAGCATGAAGGATATGCTGCTACGCAAACTAGAGGAAGTTAGCATGAAGGATATGCTGTTACGCAAACTAGAGGAAGTTAACATGGAGGATATGCCACTACACTAACTAGAGGAAGTTAGTATGGAGGATATGCCGCTACACTAACTAGAGGAAGTTAGTATGGAGGATATGCTGCTACACTAACTAGAGGAAGTTAGTATGGAGGATATGCCGCTACACTAACTAGAGGAAGTTAGTATGAAGGATATGCTGCTACACTAACTAGAGGAAGTTAGTATGGAGGATATGCCGCTACACTAACTAGAGGAAGTTAGTATGGAGGATATGCCGCTACACTAACTAGAGGAAGTTAGTATGGAGGATATGCCGCTACACTAACTAGAGGAAGTTAGTATGGAGGATATGCTGCTACACTAACTAGAGGAAGTTAGCATGAAGGATATGCTGCTACGCAAACTAGAGGAAGTTAGCATGAAGGATATGCTGTTACGCAAACTAGAGGAAGTTAACATGGAGGATATGCCGCTACACTAACTAGAGGAAGTTAACATGGAGGATATGCTGCTACGCAAGCTAGAGGAAGTTAGCATGGAGGATATGCTGCTATGCTAACTAGAGGAAGTTAACATGAAGGATATGCTGCTATGCGAACTAGAGGAAGGTAGCATGGAGCATATGCTACTATGCTAACTAGAGGAAGTTAGTATGGAGGATATGCTGCTACACTAACTAGAGGAAGTTAGCATGAAGGATATGCTGCTACGCAAACTAGAGGAAGTTAGCATGAAGGATATGCTGTTACGCAAACTAGAGGAAGTTAACATGGAGGATATGCCGCTACACTAACTAGAGGAAGTTAGTATGGAGGATATGCCGCTACACTAACTAGAGGAAGTTAGTATGGAGGATATGCTGCTACACTAACTAGAGGAAGTTAGTATGGAGGATATGCCGCTACACTAACTAGAGGAAGTTAGTATGGAGGATATGCCGCTACACTAACTAGAGGAAGTTAGTATGGAGGATATGCCGCTACACTAACTAGAGGAAGTTAGTATGTAGGATATGCCGCTACACTAACTAGAGGAAGTTAGTATGGAGGATATGCCGCTACACTAACTAGAGGAAGTTAGTATGGAGGATATGCCGCTACACTAACTAGAGGAAGTTAGCATGAAGGATATGCTGCTACGCAAACTAGAGGAAGTTAGCATGAAGGATATGCTGTTACGCAAACTAGAGGAAGTTAACATGGAGGATATGCCGCTACACTAACTAGAGGAAGTTAACATGGAGGATATGCTGCTACGCAAGCTAGAGGAAGTTAGCATGGAGGATATGCTGCTATGCTAACTAGAGGAAGTTAACATGAAGGATATGCTGCTATGCGAACTAGAGGAAGGTAGCATGGAGCATATGCTACTATGCTAACTAGAGGAAGTTAGTATGGAGGATATGCTGCTACACTAACTAGAGGAAGTTAGCATGAAGGATATGCTGCTACGCAAACTAGAGGAAGTTAGCATGAAGGATATGCTGTTACGCAAACTAGAGGAAGTTAACATGGAGGATATGCCGCTACACTAACTAGAGGAAGTTAACATGGAGGATATGCTGCTACGCAAGCTAGAGGAAGTTAGCATGGAGGATATGCTGCTATGCTAACTAGAGGAAGTTAACATGAAGGATATGCTGCTATGCGAACTAGAGGAAGGTAGCATGGAGCATATGCTACTATGCTAACTAGAGGAAGTTAGCATGGAGGATATGCTACTACGCTAACTAGAGGAAGTTACCATGAAGGATATGCTGCTATGCTAACTAGAGGAAGGTAGCATGTAGGATATGCTACTATGCTAACTAGAGGAAGTTAGCATGGAGGATATGCTACTATGCTAACTAGAGGAAGTTAGCATAAAGGATATGCTGCTATGCTAACTAAAGGAAGTTAGTATGGAAGATATGCTACTATGCTAACTAGAGGAAGTTAGCATGAAGGATATGCTGCTATGCTAACTAGAGGAAGTTAGCATGGAGGCTGTGCTGCTATGCTAACTAAAGTGAGTTAGCATGGAAGTTATGCTGCTATGCTATTTAAAGGAAGTTAGCATGGAGGATATGTTGCTACACTAACTAGAATAAGTTAGCATGGAGGCTATGCTGCTACACTAACTGGCAGGATGGTTTGGAAAATGTCTGTGCAGAGATGATTATAGAAGACTGATGGACAGCGAGTTTGAGACCTAATTGTGGAAGCTGAAAATGTCTGTGGATGGTTCTGTCAGACTGAGACAATTTAGGTGTTTTCCTGGATAAGGTGCAAGTAAGTCTACTGTATGCTTCACAATATTTCTGATTTCCCTGGTTTGTTTCCAAGCCCCAGATCCAGTCCTAGCCTTTGCTCCAGCCCTTCCCCTAGCCCCAGACCTTTAGTAGGCCTATCTGTGGGACAGAGAGATTGAGTCCATTCCATCAGCACTGTGCCCACGCAGCATGGAAGAGAGAATGAGGAAGCCAAGTCACAGCACCATCTCCACCCCCATGTTTAAATCAATGATTGACTTCCTCATTACAATACACCCAAACCTAACTATTCCATTAATATTATTCCACTCTGGAATGGGAAAGGCTGACTGGAGTAAGAGGGAGGCCCGTCACCCGATGCCTCGTTTCACAAATGCCTAGTTGATCCAGTCTACTTTATGTATTGGAAACTTCCCTGCGCTGGATGTTTAATATCTTCTCAGCTAATCTAATCTCAAACACGTTTTTATCTCTCTCTTTTTGAACTCTATTTTTAGCTCAGTTTGTAGTCAGGTAGCACAGAGACCGTTGCTGGGCCTCATGGGGACAGACTACAGCAGTCCTTAATGAGAGAATTAGAGCAGTCTTTGACCTTTCAGCCACCAGGGTGGGGAGGGATGGAGAGATGGAGGGAGGGGGGGAGGGAGGGAGGGATGGAGAGATGGAGGAAGGGAGGAATGGAGAGATGGAGGGAGGGAGGAATGGAGAGATGGAGGGAGGGAGGGAGGTGGGGAGTGAGGGATGGAGATAGAGGGAGGGAGGGAGGTGGGGAGGGAGAGAGAGAGAGTTGGAGGGAGGTGGGGAGTGAGGGATGGAGATAGAGGGAGGTGGGGAGTGAGGGATGGAGATAGAGGGAGGGAGGGAGGGAGGAAGGTGGGGAGTGAGAGAGAGAGAGAGAGAGAGTTAGAGGGAGGTGGGGAGTGAGGGATGGAGATAGAGGGAGGCATGGAAATTTCACCTGTTCTAAGAACGTTTATTTTTCGGTTGCAGAGGTTCTGAGAATGTTTTACTCTGGTTCCTTTAAAGTTTTCCTAGGAGGTTTTATTAACACTGAGAACAGATATTATAGGCTATTTGGATGTTTTTTGAATAACTTCCTTATAACTTTCATAGAATTTTTCAGGAATACCTTTTTGAACTCCCAGCACAGACAGGACAAATGGAAATACATTTATTTAGGCATTAATCATGTGAACACATTTTTTTTTTATTGTGACACGCCATCAGTGAGATTCCAGCCAATAATCTTCTCTTCTATGTCCATGAAATTGTTCCACTGCGCCACCAGGATGGAGCTAGCATGAAATATTTAGTTACACATACAAGTTGTTCGTTTTAGTCTATTCAAACAGACCCCATTTCAAAGGAAACAAGTACTCATTAAGATCAGGTGTGGCCATTTAGTGGGTGTGGACAACACACCTGAAACACCTAACAAGATAGAGGAGAGAGAATTTTGTTGATGCTGAGAATGGAATGTATATATATTTTTTTCTCTCTGAACATCAATACAGTTTTCTTGCGATTTTTATGTTTGTATTTACAAGTTAAAAATGTTATTAGTCATATGTACGGGATACACATGGTGTACACTGTCTCTATTTCTCTTTCTCTCTCTCTCTCTCTCTCTCTCTCTCTCTCTCTCTCTCTCTCTCTCTCTCTCTCTCTCTCTCTCTCTCTCTCTCTCTCTCTCTCTCTCTCTCTCTCTCTCTCTCTCTCTCTCTCTCTCTCTCGCTGCAGGGTTCCCCACCATTACAGCACCATGATCCACTCTGTTGTGTCTGACTGGGGGAGAGAAAAACCAACTGAGTCTGCTCACATCCACAGATATCTGTGTGTGTGTGTGTGTGTGTCGGGTGGGGGGCTATGTGTGTGTGTGTGTGTATGTCGGGTGGGGCCTATGTGTGTGTGTGTGTGTGGGTGTGCATGCGTATGTCCATGTGTGTGTATATCCATGTGTGTGTATATCCATGTGTGTGTATGTTCATGTGAGTGTATGTTCATGTGTGTGTATATCCATGTGTGTGTATGTTCATGTGTGTGTATGTTCATGTGTGTGTATGTGAGTGTGAGTGTATGTTCATGTGTGTGTATGTTCATGTGAGTGTATGTTCATGTGTGTGTATGTTCATGTGTGTGTATGTGAGTGTGAGTGTATGTTCGTGTGTGTATGTGAGTGTGTGTGTATGTGAGTGTGAGTGTATGTTTGTGTGTGTATGTGAGTGTGTGTGTATGTGAGTGTAAGTGTATGTTCGTGTGTGTATGTTCATGTGAGTGTATGTTTGTGTGTGTATGTTCATGTGAGTGTATGTTCATGTGAGTGTATGTTTGCGTGAGTGTGTTCATGTGTATGTGATTGGGATGTCTGAGGAGAGAAACACTTGGCCAATGAGATGGATCAGAAGGTACTCGAGGCAAGAAGAGGTGGCCAATGAGATTTATAATCACTTCAGGTTGACCTTGAGGAACAACTCTGGAATAATGTACGGCAAGCCAGAGGAGCGTGGGAGGATCATCTAATATTTTTTCATTACATTTCATTTTATTTTTTTCTCAGCCACTGTTGAGGACATCCTCAACCCTCATCCTAATACAGATGCCGCACTCCCTATTCAAATGAATGCCTTAATGGTAAGGGTCATCTCCTCCCTGCCCACCCTACAACCCCCATATCCCTCTCCCTTTCCCACACTTTACCCCAGCTCTCCAGCCGCTCTCCCCACCACAAGTTAAATCGAATCCAATTACTTCAATAAGTACCTGCTTAAGTACTCTGTTCCTCAAGCTCATTTAAATCATCCATCACGGGGAGTGGAGGGAATGGGAGCTTGCTGGCGATAGCAGCACATTAGCCTGCAGGCCTCTTATCACTGACAGCCTGCAAGCCTGCAGCGAGCTGGTGAAAGCCTGTCTAATGCTGCTCTAATAGTGGAACTCAAACCATACCTGATACAGTGTCAGAGAGAGATAGATACAGAGAGAGAGAGATACAGAGAGAGAGAGATACAGAGAGAGATAGATACAGAGAGAGATAGAGACAGAGACAGGGATAGATACAGAGAGAGATAGATACAGAGAGCGATAGATACAGAGAGAGATAGAGACAGCAACCTTGGGAAAATCAGCTGCATTATCATTAACAGCAGACTCGTACATTTCCTCAGTGAAAACAATATACTGAGCAAATGTCAAATTGGCTTTTTACCGAATTACCATACAACAGACCATGTATTCACCCTGCACACCCTAATTGACAAACAAACAATCCAAAACAAAGGCAAAGTCTTCTCATGCTTTGTTGATTTCAAAAAAGCCATCGACTCAATTTGGCATGAGGGTCTGCTATACAAATTGATGGAAAGTGGTGTTGGGGGTAAAACATAAGATATTATAAAATCCATGTACACAAACAACAAGTGTGTGGTTAAAATATGCAAAAAACACACACATTTCTCTCCACAGGGCCGTGGGGTGAGACAGGGATGCAGCTTAAGCCCCACCCTCTTCAACATATATATCAACGAATTGGCGAGGGCACTAGAACAGTCTGCAGCACCCGGCCTCACCCTACTAGAATCTGAAGTCAAATGTCTACTGTTTGCTGATGATCTGGTTCTTCTGTCACCAACCAAGGAGAGCCTATAGCAGCACCTAGATCTTCTGCACAGATTCTGCCAGACCTGGGCCCTGACAGTAAATCTCAGTGAGACCAAAATAATGGTGTTCCAAAAAAGGTCCAGTCGCCAGGACCACAAATACAAATTCCATCTAGACACCGTTGCCCTAGAGCACACAAAAAACTATACATACCTCGGCCTAAACATCAGTGCCACAGGTGACTTCCACTGAGCTGAGCTAGAAAGGCCTTCTATGCCATCACAATGAACATAAAATTCAACATACCAATTAGGATCTGGATAAAAATACTTGAATCAGTTATAGAACCCATTGCCCTTTATGGTTGTGAGGTCTGGGGTCCGCTCACCAACCAAAAATTCACAAAATGGGACAAACACCAAATAGAGACTCTGCATGCAGAATTCTGCAAAAATATCCTCAGTGTACAACGTAAAACACCAAATAATACATGCAGAGCAGAATTAGGCTGATACCCACTAATTATCAAAATCCAGAAAAGAGCCGTTAAATTCTACAACCACCTAAAAGGAAGCGATTCCCAAACCTTCCATAACAAAGCCATCACCTACAGAGAGATGCACCTGGAGAAGAGTCCCCTAAGCAAGCTGGTCCTGGGGCCCTGTTCACATACTCAAACAGACCCCACAGAGCCCCAGGACAGCAGCACAATTAGACCCAACCAAATCATGAGAAAACTAAAAGATAATTACTTGACACATTGGAAATAATTGACAAAAAAACAGAGCAAACTAGAATGCTATTTGGCCCTAAACAGAGAGTACACAGTGGCAGAATACCTGACCACTGTGACTGACCCAAACTTAAGGAAAACTTTGACTATGTACAGACTCAGTGAGCATAGCCTTGCTATTGAGAGAGGCCACCGTAGGCTGACCTGGCTCTGAAGAGAAGACAGTCTATGTGCACACTGCCCACAAAATGTGGTGGAAACTGAGCTGCACTTCCTAACCTCCTGCCCAATGTATGACCATATTAGAGACACATATTTCCCTCAGATTACACAGATCCACAAAGAATTCGAAAACAAACCCAATTTTGATAAACTCCCATATCTACTGGGTGAATTACAACAGTGTGCCATCACAGCAGTAAGATTTGTGACCTGTTGCCACAAGAAAAGGGCAACCAGTGAAGAACAAACACCATTGTAAATACAACCCATATTTATGTTTATTTATTTTCCCTTGTGTACTTTAACCATTTGTACATTGTTACAACACTGTATATATGCATAATATGACATTTGTAATGTCTTTATTATTTTGAAACTTTTGTATGTGTAATGTTTACTATTAATTTGTATTGTTTATTTCACTGTGTATATTATCTACCTCACTTGCTTTGGCAATGTTAACACATGTTTCCCATGCCAATAAAGCTCCTTGAATTGAATTGAATTGAATTGACAGAGAGAGAGAGACAGAGAGACAGAGAGAGATAGAGAGAGACAGAGAGATAGATACAGAGAGAGAGAGAGATACAGAGAGAGACAGAGACAGAGAGAGAGAGACAGAGAGAGAGACAGATACACACAGAGAGAGAGAGAGACAGAGAGAGAGAGACAGAGAGATAGATACAGAGAGGTAGAGAGATAGATACAGAGAGAGAGAGACAGAGAGAGAGAGACAGAGAGATAGATACAGAGAGAGAGATACAGAGAGAGAGACAGATACACACACAGAGAGAGAGAGAGAGAGACAGAGAGATAGATACAGAGAGAGATAGATACAGAGAGAGATAGAGACAGACAGAGAGAGAGAGAGACAGAGAGAGAGACAGATACACAGAGAGAGAGAGAGAGAGACAGAGAGAGACAGAGAGAGAGAGAGAGAGAGAGAGACAGAGAGAGAGAGAGAGAGAGACAGCGAGAGAGAGAGAGAGAGAGAGAGAAATTGGGGTTCTGGATTCTGTCACTTATTGGTAAAGAAGTGGTGATATTGATATAGTTGGGAAATGGTTGATTGTCGTAGAGTGATAGCATTCCTCAGGCATAGCAATGGTGTTCTATGGAAACAGGATTTAAGATCATTCAGCTCAAGTGTAAAACGCCTATCAAAGTCCAAAATGTGTAGGTGTACACACAGCTGTGTTCTAGAACATTGGACCGTACTTTTTGAATTCTCAGTGAGGCTCAAGCTATTTTTCCAGCTGTTACACATTTAAATGAATAGAGGAAGTGTACGTGGAGTCGCGATGGTTGTGAATTTTGGGGAGGTGCACGGTCGGCTGTGCCTCCCCGCGGATGGTGGTAGAGCCACGTAGCTATGTCACAACGGATCTCTGCGTCTGTGGACTCTGAATTGCGCTGAACACTGACCAAACACGCAAACACACTCACAAACACACACCCTCCCTCAGCCCCAGTGCCATCCTACCTTGGCGATCTGGACACACCAGTTGAGCAGCAGTTGAGAGCCGATGTTGTCCTTGTGTTCGTGGACGTAGTCGAGGAGGCAGCCGTGGGGCATGAGCTGGGTGACCAGCTGTGTGGTGGGGCTCAGGCAGACCCCCAGGAGACGGACCAGGTGGGGGTGCTCCATGCTGGCCATAATCAGAGCCTCCTGGTGGGGATAGATAGGGACTCAGGCCTGGGGAAATCTGACATAACACTGTGGACGGAGGGAGGGTGAATACAGAGCAAACAGCCAAGTGCACACAGGTGGAAGGGGAAATACAAGTGTTATGGTGATGGGTGTTGGTAGTGTAGTGTAGTGTAGTGTCGTGTCGTGTAGTGTAGTGTAGTGTAGTGTAGTGACTGCCAGGGTGTGTGTGTATGTGTCACAGACACCTTTGACCGGCCCCCATTCACCATCATTTCTCTCTCTATCTTCTATCTAGCTACACACAGCCTCCCTCTATCTTCTATCTAGCTACACACAGCCTCCCTCTATCTTCTCTCTAGCTACACACAGCCTCCCTCTATCTTCTATCTAGCTACACACAGCCTCCCTCTATCTTTTCTCTAGCTACACACAGCCTCCCTCTATCTTCTCTCTAGCTACACACAGCCTCCCTCTATCTTCTCTCTAGTTACACACAGCCTCCCTCTATCTTCTCTCTAGCTACACACAGCCTCCCTCTATCTTCTCTCTAGCTACACACAGCCTCCCTTTATCTTCTATCTTGCTACACACAGCCTCCCTCTATCTTCTCTCTAGCTACACACAGCCTCCCTCTATCATTTCTCTAGCTACACACAGCCCCCCTCTATCTTCTCTCTAGCTACACACAGCCTCCCTCTATCTTCTATCTAGCTACACACAGCCTCCCTCTATCTTCTATCTAGCTACACACAGCCTCCCTCTATCTTCTCTCTAGCTACACACAGCCCCCCTCTATCTTCTCTCTAGCTACACACAGCCTCCCTCTATCTTCTATCTAGCTACACACAGCCTCCCTCTATCTTCTCTCTAGCTACACACAGCCTCCCTCTATCTTCTCTCTAGCTACACACAGCCTCCCTCTATCTTCTCTCTAGCTACACACAGCCTCCCTCTATCTTCTCTCTAGCTACACACAGCCTCCTTCTATCTTCTCTCTAGCTACACACAGCCTGGCTGACTTCTACTCTAGCTACACACAGCCTGGCTGACTTCTACTCTAGCTACACACAGCCTCCATCTATCTTCTATCTTGCTACATACAGCCTCCCTCTATCTCCTCTCTAGCTACACACAGCCTCCCTCGATCTTCTCTCTAGCTACACACAGCCTCCCTCTATCTTCTCTCTAGCTACACACAGCCTCCCTCTATCTTCTCTCTAGCTACACACAGCCTCCCTCTATCTTCTATCTAGCTACACACAGCCTCCCTCTATCTTCTCTCTAGCTACACACAGCCTCCCTCTATCTTCTATCTAGCTACACACAGCCTGGCTGACTTCTACTCTAGCTACACACAGCCTCCCTCTATCTTCCCTCTAGCTACACACAGCCTCCCTCTATCTTCTATCTAGCTACACACAGCCTCCCTCTATCTTCTCTCTAGCTACACACAGCCTCCCTCTATCTTCTCTCTAGCTACACACAGCCTCCCTCTATCTTCTCTCTAGCTACACACAGCCTCCCTCTATCTTCTCTCTAGCTACACACAGCCTCCCTCTATCTTCTCTCTAGCTACACACAGCCTCCCTCTATCTTCTCTCTAGCTACACACAGCCTGGCTGACTTCTACTCTAGCTACACACAGCCTCTCTCTATCTTCTCTCTAGCTACACACAGCCTCCCTCTATCTTCTCTCTAGCTACACACAGCCTCCCTCTATCTTCTCTCTAGCTACACACAGCCTCCCTCTATCTTCTCTCTAGCTACACACAGCCTCCCTCTATCTTCTCTCTAGCTACACACAGCCTCCCTCTATCTTCTCTCTAGCTACACACAGCCTCCCTCTATCTTCTCTCTAGCTACACACAGCCTCCCTCTATCTTCTCTCTAGCTACACACAGCCTCCCTCTATCTTCTATCTAGCTACACACAGCCTCCCTCTATCTTCTATCTAGCTACACACAGCCTCCCTCTATCTTCTATCTAGCTACACACAGCCTCCCTCTATCTTCTCTCTAGCTGCACACAGCCTGGCTGACTTCTACTCTAGCTACACACAGCCTCCCTCTATCTTCTCTCTAGCTACACACAGCCTGGCTGACTTCTACTCTAGCTACACACAGCCTCCCTCTATCTTCTCTCTAGTTACACACAGCCTCCCTCTATCTTCTCTCTAGTTACACACAGCCTCCCTCTATCTTCTCTCTAGTTACACACAGCCTCCCTCTATCTTCTCTCTAGTTACACACAGCCTCCCTCTATCTTCTCTCTAGTTACACACAGCCTCCCTCTATCTTCTCTCTAGCTACACACAGCCTCCCTCTATCTTCTCTCTAGCTACACACAGCCTCTCTCTATCTTCTCTCTAGCTACACACAGCCTCCTTCTATCTTCTATCTAGCTACACACAGCCTCCCTCTATCTTCTCTCTAGCTACACACAGCCTCCCTCTATCTTCTCTCTAGCTACACACAGCCTCCCTCTATCTTCTCTCTAGCTACACACAGCCTCCCTCTATCTTCTCTCTAGCTACACACAGCCTCCATCTATCTTCTCTCTAGCTACACACAGCCTCCCTCTATCTTCTCTCTAGCTACACACAGCCTGGCTGACTTCTACTTTAGCTACACACAGCCTCTCTCTATCTTCTCTCTAGCTACACACAGCCTCCCTCTATCTTCTCTCTAGCTACACACAGCCTGGCTGACTTCTACTCTAGCTACACACAGCCTCCCTCTATCTTCTCTCTAGCTACACACAGCCTCTCTCTATCTTCTCTCTAGCTACACACAGCCTCCCTCTATATTCTCTCTAGCTACACACAGCCTGGCTGACTTCTACTCTAGCTACACACAGCCTCTCTCTATCTTCTCTCTAGCTACACACAGCATGGCTGACTTCTACTCTAGCTACACACAGCATGGCTGACTTCTACTCTAGCTACACACAGCCTGGCTGACTTCTACTCTAGCTACACACAGCCTGGCTGACTTCTACTCTAGTTACACACAGCCTGACTGACATCTACTCTAACTACACACAGCCTGGCTGACTTCTACTCTAGCTACACATAGCCTAGCTGACTTCTACTCTAGCTACACACAGCCTCCCTCTATCTTCTCTCTAGCTACACACAGCCTGGCTGACTCCCATCTAGCTACACACAGCCTGGCTGACTCCCATCTAGCTACACATAGCGTGGCTGACTGCTACATTCTCTGCACAAAGAGCAGGGTATTTTAAAGCTGCCGGGGGCTTGATAGATGAAGGGCCTTTACATTTAGATTCTAAAAGAGGTGAGAGTGGCTCAGCGGTGGAGAGTAGATTAATCCCGGCACAGTGCAGGCAGTAGAGAGGTCCTTTTGGCACCGACAGTTCTCTGATTTAACACCGGGGTAAAGTAGCAGCATTACATCTCCACTTCATAAAACTACAGCACATTATACAAGCCCAGAGTACAGCTAAAAATGGTTGTGGAAGTCTGAACCAGACACTCACATAGGAGGAAAACAAGTGGCCTTGTGAGTCTCTGTTGTGTGACAGGAGGCCCTGACAGTTGTTAGAAGGGAGTGTGCTTCTGTACTAGGATATAAGGGCTAATATATGAGGTGGTGTGTGTGTGTGACGAGAGTGTGTGTTTGGGGATATCTCTCTCATCTTTCTGAGCGGTGACCTCCATTACCATCCGCCTGACTTCTCCGCTTCCCCATGCACACCCACACACGCACACACACACACACACGCACGCACGCACGCACTCACACACACACACACACACACACACACACACACACACACACACACACACACACACACACACACACACACACACACACACACACACACACACACACACACACACACACACACACACACACAGGGATAGACTGGCACAGCCCCAGGGATAGAATGGCACAGCCCCAGGGATAGAATGGCACAGCCCCAGGGATAGAATGGCACAGCCCCAGGGATAGAATGGCACAGCCCCAGGGATAGAATGGCACAGCCCCAGGGATAGAATGGCACAGCCCCAAGGATAGACTGGCACAGCCCCAGGGATAGACTGGCACAGCCCCAGGGATAGAATGGCACAGCCCCAGGGATAGACTGGCACAGCCCCAGGGATAGACTGGCACAGCCCCAGGGATAGAATGGCACAGCCCCAGGGATAGAATGGCACAGCCCCAGGGATAGACTGGCACAGCCCCAGGGATAAACTGGCATAACCCCAGGGATACAAAGCTGTGTGTTTGTGTGTGTGTGTGTGTGTGTGTGTGTGTGTGTTTACGTTTATGAGTGTGTTCATGAGTGTCTTTATGAGTAATAATTAATTCACATGAATTATTACAAACTACTTACTCACACACACACACACACACACACACACACACACACACACACACACACACACACACACACACACACACACACACACACACACACACACACACACACACACACACACACACACACACACACACATGTGCACCAAGATACACACATCCACTTCCAGACAGTGAATGATGCTAAGCAGTTTGTGTGTGTTTATGTGTGTGTGTGTGAGGGAGAACAGCTTGCTGGCTCCTGGTCTGTCTCTAACTGTCCCAGTGGCAGCCTGTGGGCCTGCTTTTAGATTGCAGTTTAAAAACTGGGGAGCCATGTGGGCTCTGGATGTCCAACGCCATCCACTGGGAGACAGGAACGAGGGAGAAGAAAGGGAGGATTGGGCTTTTCAATTAGGTTTGGCAAAATGCCTCTCTCGCCAACCAACATACTTGATAGACCCTACCCGAATCCTCCACCCTACCCCATCGTCTATCCTACCCCATCCTCTATCCTACCACATCCCCATCCCCATACCCCATCCCCTATCCTACCCCATCCTCTACCCCTACACAATCCTCTAACCCATACCCCATCCTCTATCCTACCCCATCCTCTAAACCCTACCCCATCCCCCACCCTACCCCTTCCTCTATCCTACCCCATACTCTGTCCTACCCCATCATCTATCCTACCCCATACTATGCCCTACCCCATCGTCTATCCTACCCCATCCTCTATCCTACCACATCCCCATACCCCTACCCCATCCCTTGTCCTACCCCATTCTCCATCCCTACCCCATCTACCCTACCCCTTCCTCTATCCTACCCCATCCTCTGTCCTACCCCATCCTCAACCCTACCCCATCCTCTATCCTGCCCCATCAACTAACCCCTACCCCACCCCCCATCCTACCCCATTCTCTAACCCCAAACCCTTCCTCTATCCTACTCCATCCTCTACCCTACCCCATCCCCTAATCTACCCCATTCTCTAATCCCTACCCCATCCTCCACCCTACCCCTTCCTCTATTCTACCCCATACTCTGTCCTACCCCATCCTCTATCCTACCCCATCCTATGTCCTACCCCATCCTCTATACCCATCCTATGTCCTACCCCATCCTCTCCCATCCTCTGTCCTACCCCATCCTCTCCCATCCTCTTTCCTACCCCATCCTCTGTCCTACCTCATCCTTCCCCCCTACCCCATCTTCTATCCTCTCCCATCCTCAGTCCTACCCCATCCTCTGTCCTACCCCATCCTCTGTACTACCCCATACTTTATCCTACCCCATCCTCTAATCCCTACCCCATCCTCTATCCCCAACCCCATCCACTATCCTACCCCATCCTCTATCCTACCCCATCATATGTCCTACCCCATCATCTATACCCATCCTCTGTCCTACCCCATCCTCTCCCATCCTCTTTCCAACCCCATCCTCCGTCCTACCTCATCCTTCCCCCCTACCCCATCTTCTATCCTCTCCCATCCTCAGTCCTACCCCATCTTCTATCCTCTCCCATCCTCAGTCCTACCCCATCCTCTGTCCTACCCCATCCTCTAATCCCTACCCCATCCTCTATCCCCAACCCCATCCACTATCCTACCCCATCCTCTATCCTACCCCATCCTCTGTCCTACCCCATCCTCTGTACTACCCCATACTTTATCCTACCCCATCCTCTAATCCCTACCCCATCCTCTATCCCCAACCCCATCCACTATCCTACCCCATCCTCTATCCCCAACCCCATCCACTATCCTACCCCATCCTCTAACCCCTAGCCCATCCTCTAATCCCTACCCCATCCACTATCCTACCCCATCCTCTATTCCCTACCCCATCCTCTAACCCATACCCCATCCTCTAACCCCTACCCCATCCTCTAATCCCTACCCCATCCTCTATCCCCAACCCCATCCACTATCCTACCCCATCCTCTATCCCCAACCCCATCCACTATCCTACCCCATCCTCTAACCCCTAGCCCATCCTCTAATCCCTACCCCATCCCCTATCCTACCCCATCCTCTATCCTACCCCATCCTCTAACCCATACCCCATCCTCTATCCTACTCCATCCTCTATCCCCTACCCAATCCTCTAACCCATACCCCATCCCCTATCCTACTCCATCCTCTATCCCCTACCCAATCCTCTAACCCATACCCCATCCTCTATCCTACCCAATCCTCTAACCCATACCCCATCCCCTATCCTACTCCATCCTCTATCCCCTACCCAATCCTCTACCCCATCCTCTATCCTACCCCATCCTCTAACCCATACCCCATCCTCTATCCTACTCCATCCTCTATCCCCTACCCAATCCTCTAACCCATACCCCATCCCCTATCCTACCCCATCCTCTATCCTACTCCATCCTCTATCCCCTACCCAATCCCCTATCCTACCCAATCCTCTAACCTACCCCCAACCCAGGCTTGGCTCAAAGGCAAGTCAAGGGCTTCTAGCCCCTCTCAATCTGTCCTCTTCCCTGCATACCTTCTACCCAGTGATACAGACAAGGCTATATGCCATCTAAACACCTGGTGATGTTAACAGACCTGGTGCAATAGACTACATGTCAGCCATTATACTGGGGGTAGGAGTTTCTGGGCTGAACTGATCAACCTGACTAGACTGAGGTTTCAGAAGATGGAATGAGCTCAACTAATATCAACACACACACACTCACACACACACACACAAACACACACACACACACACACACACACACACACACACACACACACACACACACACACACACACACACACACACACACACACAGAGAGTTGTGGTGTAATACTCACGTCCATGAACTCCACGTTTGCTTTGGGCCCCGTAGCCTCGTTCAGGATCTTTATGGCCACTGGGATCTTTACTGTCTCTCCCTCTGGGACCCAGATACCCTGAAATACACAGGCAAGGAGAGTTACCACTGGTAAACACACACTCCTATGGTCATATCGACACACTTTGACACACTGAAAGGAGACACATAAAACCTTCCACCAATCTCAGAGAATAGAAGCAATGTCAGAAATAATGAGAAAAGACAGACACTCACAAACATACACAGTATTACACAAAGTCACACTGTCATCCGTCATATCAGGACAGAACCAGGCGGAATAATGAAAGGCAAAATAATGAAAGGCAAATTAATGAAAGGCAAATTAATGAAAGGCAAATTAATGAAAGGCACACTCACAAACAGAGGCACAATCAACCGTACCTTGTGGACTGTGCCGAAGGCTCCTGAGCCGAGGATCTTAACCCTCTTGAGCTCAGTCTCTTTGAGGATGCGAAGCTGGGCCTGGTTGGGGGCCGTACCGCTAGGGGTCAGGGGCTCCACCAACTGGAACACACACACATACACACACATACACACACATACAAACGCACACACACACACCGGGAGGCACACACACACCAACACACCAACACACACACACACACACACACACACACACACACACACACACACACACACACACACACACACACACACACACACACACACACACACACACACACACACACACACACACACACACACACACACACATGGTCAATACCTCCATCAGCCGAACAATCAATACTTATCTTAATGAGCCAATCAGCCTATCAGGGCCCTTCATATAGGTTTATCACCGACATAATCAACCAGCTCAGCATCGGTCATCAAACACCATAATGAGACCATATATCTGTCGGTCAGTGCGTGTGTGTGTTCGTGTGTATGTGTGTGTGTCTCTATGTCCCTGTGTGTCTCTCTATGTTCCTGTGTGTGTCTCTATGTTCCTGTGTGTCTCTATGTTCCTGTGTGTCTCTCTATGTTCCTGTGTGTGTCTCTATGTTCCTGTGTGTCTCTCCATGTTCCTGTGTGTCTCTATGTTCCTGTCTGTCTCTCTATGTTCATGTGTGTCTCTATGTTCCTGTGTGTCTCTCTATGTTCCTGTGTGTCTCTCTATGTTCCTGTGTGTCTCTCTATGTTCCTGTGTGTGTCTCTATGTTCCTGTGTGTCTCTCTATGTTCCTGTGTGTCTCTCTATGTTCCTGTGTGTCTCTATGTTCCTGTGTGTCTCTCTATGTTCCTGTGTGTCTCTATGTTCCTGTGTGTCTCTATGTTCCTGTGTGTCTCTATGTTCCTGTGTGTCTCTCTATGTTCCTGTGTGTCTCTATGTTCCTGTGTGTCTCTCTATGTTCCTGTGTGTGTCTCTATGTTCCTGTGTGTCTCTCTATGTTCCTGTGTGTCTCTCTATGTTTCTGTGTGTCTCTATGTTCCTGTGTGTCTCTCTATGTTCCTGTGTGTCTCTATGTTCCTGTGTGTCTCTATGTTCCTGTCTGTCTCTCTATGTTCCTGTGTGTCTTTATGTTCCTGTGTGTGTCTCTATGTTCCTGTGTGTCTCTCTATGTTCCTGTCTGTCTCTCTATGTTCCTGTGTGTCTCTATGTTCCTGTGTGTCTCTCTATGTTCCTGTGTGTCTCTCTATGTTCCTGTGTGTGTCTCTATGTTCCTGTCTGTCTCTCTATGTTCCTGTGTGTCTTTATGTTCCTGTGTGTGTCTCTATGTTCCTGTGTGTCTCTCTATGTTCCTGTTTGTCTCTCTATGTTCCTGTCTGTCTCTCTATGTTCCTGTGTGTCTCTATGTTCCTGTGTGTCTCTCTATGTTCCTGTGTGTCTCTCTATGTTCCTGTGTGTGTCTCTATGTTCCTGTGTGTGTCTCTATGTTACTGTGTGTCTCTCTATGTTCCTGTTTGTCTCTCTATGTTCCTGTGTCTCTCTATGTTCCTGTGTCTCTCTATGTTCCTGTTTGTCTCTCTATGTTCCTGTCTGTCTCTCTATGTTCCTGTGTGTGTCTCTATGTTCCTGTGTGTCTCTCTATGTTCCTGTTTGTCTCTCTATGTTCCTGTGTGTTTCTATGTTCCTGTGTGTCTCTATGTTCCTGTGTGTCTCTATGTTCCTGTGTGTCTCTATGTTCCTGTGTCTCTCTATGTTCCTGTGTGTCTCTCTATATTCCTTTTTGTCTCTCTATGTTCCTGTCTGTCTCTCTATGTTCCTGTGTGTGTCTCTATGTTCCTGTGTGTCTCTATGTTCCTGTGTGTCTCTATGTTCCTGTGTGTGTCTCTATGTTCCTGTGTGTGTCTCTATGTTCCTGTGTGTCTCTCTATGTTCCTGTGTCTCTCTATGTTCCTGTGTGTCTCTATGTTCCTGTATGTGTCTCTATGTTCCTGTATGTCTCTCTATGTTCCTGTGTGTCTCTCTATGTTCCTGTATGTGTGTCTGTTTACTGAGACCATACTTCAGTCAGTCAGGTGCATATATATGTATTCAGTAGGATATATAATATATATATATATATATATATATATATATATATACACTGCTCAAAAAAATAAAGGGAACACTTAAACAACACAATGTAACTCCAAGTCAATCACATTTCTATGAAATCAAACTGTCCACTTAGGAAGCAACACTGTGTAACAACCGTCGTTAGGAATGGACCAAGGCGCAGCAGGAATGTGGATACTCATGTTTATTGATGAGAAACAAGTAAAGCATCCACATGAAAACCAACAAAAACAATACTCACGACGGCAACAGTGTGACAGGCTAAACAAGCAGTGATCACAAACAACTACCCACAACCCCAAAGAAAAACACACACTCCTATATTGGACTCCCAATCAAAGGCAACTCAACACACCTGCCTTCAATTGGGAGTCCAATCACCCACACAACATTTAAGAAACACAAACCACTTGCCACATCCTGACCACAACTGATACACTACCTCCCTCTGCTGGTCAGGACGTGACAGTACCCCCCCCCCCCCTCAAGGCGCAGACCCCGGGATTGCACCTAAAAAAAGAAAACACAAAAAAAAAACAATCCCCAACAAAACCAATAAACAATAACCCCTAAACAATAAAAGAGGGAAGGGAGGGTGGCTGCCGTCACCGACGGCACTGTGCTACACCCTCCCCCCCCAACCCACCCATCCTGGAGGTGGCTCAGGTGCAGGACGTGGACCTCGCTCCACCTTCGGCGTCGCCCACTTTGGTGGCGCCGATAGCTCCGCCGGGCAGACGGGCCACTCGGGCTGGGCCGGAGGACAGGCGGGCCACTCGGGCTGGGCCGGAGGACAGGCGGGCCCCTCGGGCTGGGCCGGAGGACAGGTGGGCCCCTCGGGCTGGGCCGGAGGACAGGCGGGCCCCTCGGGCTGGGCCGGAGGACAGGCGGGCCACTCGGGCTGGGCCGGAGGACAGGCGGCCACTCGGGCTGGGCCGGAGGACAGGCGGGCCACTCGGGCTGGGCCGGAGGACAGGCGGGCCACTCGGGCTGGGCCGGAGGACAGGCGGGCCACTCGGGCAGCTCCGGGCAGTCGGGCCACTGTGGCAGCTCCGGGCAGTCGGGCCACCCTGGCGGCTCCGGGCAGTCGGGCCACTCTGGCAGTTCCGGGCAGTCGGGCCACTCTGGCGGCTCCGGGCAGTCGGGTCACTCTGGCAGCTCCGGGCAGTCAGGCCACTCTGGCAGCTCCTGACTAGCGGGCGGCTCTGGCAGCTCCTGACTAGCGGGCGGCTCTGGCAGCTCATGACTGGCGGGCAGCTCTGGCGGCTCATGACTGGCGGGCAGCTCTGGCGGCTCATGACTGGTGGGCAGCTCTGGCGACTCATGACTGGCGGGCAGCTCTGGCGACTCATGACTGGTGGGCAGCTCTGGCGACTCATGACTGGCGGGCAGCTCTGGCGACTCATGACTGGCGGGCAGCTCTGGCGACTCATGACTGGCGGGCAGCTCTGGCGACTCATGACTGGCGGACAGCTCTGGCGACTCATGACTGGCGGACAGCTCTGGCGACTCATGACTGGCGGGCAGCTCTGGCGACTCATGACTGGCGGGCAGCTCTGGCGACTCATGACTGGCGGGCAGCTCTGGCGACTCATGACTGGCGGGCAGCTCTGGCGACTCATGACTGGCGGGCAGCTCTGGCGACTCATGACTGGCGGGCAGCTCTGGCGACTCTTGACTGGCGGGCAGCTCTGGCGACTCTTGACTGGCGGGCAGCTCTGGCGACTCTTGACTGGCAGGCAGCTCTGGCGACTCTTGACTGGCAGGCAGCTCTGGCGACTCTTGACTGGCGAGGCTAGGCTGACGCACTAGACACCTGATGTGTGGGGCTGGTACTGGACGTGCCAGCCTGGAGACACGCACCTCCATGCTAGTGCGTATAACGGGAAACACCGGACCTTCGAGGCGCACTGGCGGTCTTGAGCGCAGGGTTGGCATCACCCCTTCCGGCTCGATGCTCACCTCACCCTGGCACATGCGGGGCGCTGGTACAGGGTGGACTGGCCTGTGCGTCCGTATTGGCGAGATGGTGCGTACCTCAGCGTAACATGGCGCCCTCCACCTCATACGCACCTCCCTGTAATCACGGGTAGCTGGCTTACGGCTCTTCCTTGGCCTGGCCAAGCTACCCGTGTGCCCCCCCCCAAAAAATGTATTGGGGGTGCCTCTCGGGTTTCCTACCCAACCGTGTTCCAGCATACCGTTCGCTCCCTTCTCCTGCTGCCTCCGCTCTTCTCAGTGCCTCTACCTGTTCCTTGCGCTCTCTCTCCTCATAGAATCGCCTCTCCGCTCTCGCCGCTTCAATCTCCCACTGCGGGAGGCGATAATCCCCAGCCTGAGTCCATGGTCCGTCTCCGTCCAGGATTTGCTCCCACGTCCATTGGTCCATCACGTTGACCTCCTGTGGCTCCTTCCTCTTCCGCTGCTTGGTCCTTTTGTGGTGGGTAGTTCTGTAACAACCGTCGTTAGGAATGGACCAAGGCGCAGCAGGAATGTGGATACTCATGTTTATTGATGAGAAACAAGTAAAGCATCCACATGAAAACCAACAAAAACAATACTCACGACGGCAACAGTGTGACAGGCTAAACAAGAAGTGATCACAAACAACTACCCACAACCCCAAAGAAAAACACACACTCCTATATAGGACTCCCAATCAAAGGCAACTCAACACACCTGCCTTCAATTGGGAGTCCAATCACCCACACAACATTTAACAAACACAAACCACCTGCCACATCCTGACCACAACTGATACACTACCTCCCTCTGCTGGTCAGGATGTGACACACTGATTGACAATACATTTCACATGCTGTTGTGCAAATGGAATAGACAACAGGTGGAAATTATATTCAATTAGCAAGACACCCCCAATAAAGGAGTGGTTCTGAAGGTGGGGACCACAGACCACTTCTCAGTTCCTATGCTTCCTGGCTGATGTTTTGGTCACTTTTGAATGCTGGCGGTGCTTTCACTCTAGTGGTAGCATGAGACGGAGTCTACAACCCACACAAGTGGCTCAGGTAGTGCAGCTCATCCAGGATGGCACATCAATGCAAGCTGTGGCAAGAAGGTTTGCTGTGTCTGTCAGCGTAGTGTCCAGAGCATGGAGGCGCTACCAGGAGACAGGCCAGTACATCAGGAGACGTGGAGGAGGCCGTAGGAGGGCAACAACCCAGCAGCAGGACCGCTACCTCTGCCTTTGTGCAAGGAGGAGCAGGAGAAGCACTGCCAGAGCCCTGCAAAATGACCTCCAGCAGGCCACAAATGTGCATGTGTCTGCTCAAACGGTCAGAAACAGACTCCATGAGGGTGGTATGAGGGCCCGACGTCCACAGGTGGGGGTTGTGCTTACAGCCCAACACCGTGCAGGGTGTTTGGCATTTGCCAGAGAACACCAAGATTGGCAAATTTGCCACTGGCTCCCTGTGCTCTTCACAGATGAAAGCAGGTTCACACTGAGCACGTGACAGATGTGACAGAGTCTGGAGACGCCGTGGAGAACGTTCTGCTGCCTGCAACATCCTCCAGCATGACCGGTTTGGCGGTGGGTCAGTCATGGTGTAGGGTGGCATTTCTTTGGGGGGCCGCACAGCCCTCCATGTGCTCGCCAGAGGTAGCCTGACTGCCATTAGGTACCGAGATGAGATCCTCAGACCCCTTGTGAGACCATATGCTGGTGCGGTTGGCCCTGGGTTCCTCCTAATGCAAGACAATGCTAGACCTCATGTGGCTGGAGTGTGTCAGCAGTTCCTGCAAGAGGAAGGCATTGATGCTATGGACTGGCCCGCCCGTTCCCCAGACCTGAATCCAATTGAGCACATCTGGGACATCCTGTCTCGCTCCATCCACCAACGCCACGTTGCACCACAGACTGTCCAGGAGTTGGCGGATGCTTTAGTCCAGGTCTGGGAGGAGATCCCTCAGGAGACCATCCGCCACCTCATCAGGAGCATGCCCAGGCATTGTAGGGAGGTCATACAGGCACGTGGAGGCCACACACACTACTGAGCCTTATTTTGACTTGTTTTAAGGACATTGCATCAAAGTTGGATCAGCCTGTAGTGTGGTTTTCCACTTTAATTTTGAGTGTGACTCCAAATCCAGACCTCCATGTGTTGATAAATTGGATTTCCATTGATTATTTTGTGTGATTTTGTTGTCAGCCCATTCAACTATGTAAAGAAAAAAGTATTTAATAAGATTATTTATTTCATTCAGATCTAGGATGTGTTGTTTAAGTGTTCCCTTTATTTTTTTGAGCAGTATATATATATATATTCAGTAGGATATATAATATATATATATATTCAGTAGGATATATAATATATATATATATTCAGTAGGATATATAATATATATATATTCAGTAGGATATATATAATATATATATATATTCAGTTGGATATATAATATATATATATATATTCAGTAGGATATAAAAGCATCAACAGGACAGGATCACTGAGACGTTCACTGGAGTCCATGACATTACCCACGGCTTTGCAATGACACACTACACTCATCCAGCGTCATTCAGAGTCATTATAATGTGTCTGATCTAGCATGGAAGCCCTGAGCTATTGCTAGTGGAAGTGAGCCAACAGTAGCATTGACTGAAAGAGAGAAAGAGAGGGAGGGAATAGAGAGAGAAAGAGAGAGAGATAGGGAATTGAGAGAGAGAGGGAGAGAGAGAGAGAGAGAGAGAGAGAGAGTGAGAGAGAGAGAGAGAGAGAGAGAGAGAGACAGAGAGGTTGTGAATTGAGAGAAAGTGAGAGAGAGAGAGAGAGAGAGAGAGAGAGAGAGAAGGAGAGAGAGAGTGAAGTGAGAGAGAGAACGAGAGAGGGAGAGAGAGAGAGAGAGTTCTATTCATTTACTCTCTCTGTTATCCAACAGCCCTCCAGTCCAGTCATAGTCCCAATGAATAACAACAGCATGGCCCTCTCAGCGTCTGAACCTACTACCACTCTATCACGGCCCTGAGCCCTCTCTCTGACACACACACACACACACTCCACTGGAGAATATCCCAGCCTGCCTGTGCCAAATGAGGTCCTGGAGCAGCACGGCACTGCAGAGGGGTGATAGATTTGACCAAGCCTTATTACACAACAGCACATTCAGAGCTTGAAATGCATTTACAGAATCAACAACAACAGCGTCAACAACAACAACAACAAACTCAATGCCCCCAAACA
>NW_021822878.1:0-26837 GCF_901001165.1 Salmo trutta | reverse complement strand
CCTCCCTCCATCTCTTCCTCCCTCCATCTCTTCCTCCCTCCATCTCTTCCTCCCTCCATCTCTTCCCTCCATCTCTCCTCCCTCCATCTCTCCTGACTCCATCTCCCCTCCCTCCATCTCTTCGTACTACCACACCTTTATCATCCCCTCTTCATCTAATAACCACTCAAAATGAATACCTAAACTTAACCCTTTGAGTTGTTTCTGTTTTAACCCTTTAACCACAAAGAATAAATGGCCAAACATTTTGAAGTGAAACTATGAGATCAGGTTGCAGGCCAGGCTGCCATCTAAATGGCCTCATTTCTGCAGTGAGAGATCAGACCTCCTCGTGCCCAGTGTACTACTTCGTTCCTGTTCTGGGATTCAGACAGTCTGATGGTTGACAGAATGACTTCTGATTTTGTGTGTAGTACTAGTGTATCATTAGTGAAAGACGAGTTGGGGCTGAGCCATTCCCCACATGACCCATATGGTACATGTTACATCATGAAGTACTGTGTATCATTATACATCATTAAATACTGTGTATCATTATACATCAATAAATACTGTGTATCAATATACATCATGAAGTACTGTGTATCATTATACATCATTAAACAGTAGTAGTGACGCCTCTTGCACTGAGATGCAGTGCCTTAGACTGTTGCACCACCCGGGAGCCCATACATAATGAAGTACTGTGTAGAACTATATATACATCATGAAGTACTGTGCATCATTGTACATAATGAAATACTGTGTATTATTATTCATCATGAAGTACTGTGTATTATTATACATCATGAAGTACTGTGTATTATTATACATGAGGAAGTACTGTGTATCATTACACATAATGAAGCACTGTGAAGTATTATACATAATGAAGTGCTGTGTATCATTACACATAATGAAGTACTGTGAAGTATTATACATAATGAAGTACTGTGTATCATTACACATAATGAAGTACTATGAAGTATTATACATAATGAAGTGCTGTGTATCATTATACATAATTAAGTACTATGAAGTATTATACATAATGAAGTACTCTGACGTATTATACATAATGAAGGACTATGAAGTAGTATACATCATGAAGTACTGTGTATCAATATACATAATGAAGTACTGTGAAGTATTATACATAATGAAGTACTGTGAAGTATTATACGTAATGAAGTACTGTGAAGTATTATACATAATGAAGTACTGTGAAGTATTATTCATAATGAAGTACTGTGTATGTTGAGGAGATACAGCTCTGTCCATTGAGTCTCCTTTTAAGCTACGTGCCTTTGTAGCATCTAATAAATCAGCAATGTTTTTTTCAATACCTCCAAAAGGATTTTTCCTCTTCTTTTTAAATGTTTCAATTTGCTAACCCGCTCCTCTCTCATACCTTCACTCTATCCTTCCCTCCCTCTTTCCCTCTTTCCCTCTTTCCCTCCCTCCTTCCTCCCTCCCTCCCTCCCTCCCTCCCTCCCTCCTTCCTTCCCTCCCTCCTAGAGAGAGAGAGAGAGAGAGAGAGAGAGAGAGAGAGATAGAGGTGAAACCTGAGACAGTGAGTCAGAGAGCGATAGCGAGAATAAAGAGAGAGGTTCTAGTGATAGAGATTGAGCCTGATGTCAAAGCAGTTAAAGCCCAGCGGACACTGTGATGATCATCTTACCTGTCCATCATTCCAACACAGTCTTGGAGCCGAGGCCCAATGCAGCTGAGGAGAAAATCATCAGTCAGCTTACAGAAACACTTCAGTAACCTCAACAACAAGCATCCACCAACTCTTTATAAAGTGTGCACATACTATGAACAAATTCCATCACTCATGAACATTAATAACCAATTCATAAGCGCTTCTAATAGCTGATTGATGAAAGCAATTATTGAGTGAACATAACAAGCTATACGGGAACAAAGCTCAATGGTCCAATACAGTCAACCAACTTAATAAGAGAGACATAACTAGGGGATGAAGTCCTGACCAGATACTGAGAGATAGAGATTATACAGGCTATGGAGGTGTATAACAGACAAACAGACAGACAGACTGACAGACTGACAGACAGGCAGACAGGCAGACAAGCAGACAGGCAGACAGGTAGACAGGCAGACAGGCAGACAGGCAGACAGAAAGACTGACATACTGACAGACAGACAGGCAGACAGGCAGACAGGCAGACAAGCAGACAGGCAGACAGAAAGACTGACAGACTGACAGACTGACAGACTGACAGACAGACAGAAAGACTGACAGACAGGCAGACTGACAGACAGAAAGACTGACAAGCAGACAGGCAGACAGGTAGACAGAAAGACTGACAGACAGGCAGACAAGCAGACGGGTAGACAGGCAGACAGGTAGACAGGCAGACAGGCAGACAGGCAGACAGACAGACAGGCAGACAGGCAGACAGGCAGACAGGCAGACAGGCAGTGTGGACTGATTAAAACAAGGCCATTGGGCTTCTCTCTCATTATCTATAACACATTTCAAGAGGATTGTGATCAGCCTCTGACACAAAGACAGTCAGAGTCTGAGGCAGATCAAATTACACAGCTAATTAAGAGGAGCTGCCTTGGAATTCCATTCAAAGTCTGCCTCGCTCCAGAAATGAAGAAACGGCACCCAACAGCTAATTAGCAGACAATTAGTTTATCCGATCTATGGCTCGCTGCTGTTTGTGATATGATAATTACTCTAGTGTGCCACGTTTGTAAACATCCGGATTGAACAGCTAGTTTAGTCACACACCAAAGACAGCAAGTCTCAGACTACCCATGTATGTATCAGAGAGGCATCTGGAGTACGACTGCTGATCTAGAATCAGTTTAGTAATTTAGCTCATAATAAATATGATTATATGGACTGGTGTGGTTCTGATTCTAGATCCGTTTAATAAATATGATTATATGGACTGGTGTGGTTCTGATTCTAGATCAGTTTAATAAATATGATTATATGGACTGGTGTGGTTCTGATTCTAGATCAGTTTAATAAATATGATTATATGGACTGGTGTGGTTCTGATTCTAGATCAGTTTAATAAATATGATTATATGGACTAGTGTGGTTCTGATTCTAGATCAGTTTAATAAATATGATTATGTGGACTGGTGTGGTCCTGATTCTAGATCAGTTTAATAAATATGATTATATGGACTGGTGTGGTTCTGATTCTAGATCAGTTTAATAAATATGATTATATGGACTGGTGTGGTTCTGATTCTAGATCAGTTTAATAAATATGATTATATGTACTAGTGTGGTTCTGATTCTAGATCAGTTTAATAAATATGATTATATGGACTGGTGTGGTTCTGATTCTAGATCAGTTTAATAAATATGATTATATGGACTGGTGTGGTTCTGATTCTAGATCAGTTTAATAAATATGATTATATGGACTGGTGTGGTTCTGATTCTAGATCAGTTTAATAAATATGATTATATGGACTGGTGTGGTTCTGATTCTAGATCAGTTTAATAAATATGATTATATGGACTAGTGTGGTTCTGATTCTAGATCAGTTTAATAAATATGATTATGTGGACTGGTGTGGTCCTGATTCTAGATCAGTTTAATAAATATGATTATATGGACTGGTGTGGTTCTGATTCTAGATCAGTTTAATAAATATGATTATATGGACTGGTGTGGTTCTGATTCTAGATCAGTTTAATAAATATGATTATATGTACTAGTGTGGTTCTGATTCTAGATCAGTTTAATAAATATGATTATATGGACTAGTGTGGTTCTGATTCTAGATCAGTTTAATAAATATGATTATATGGACTGGTGTGGTTCTGATTCTAGATCAGTTTAATAAATATGATTATATGGACTAGTGTGGTTCTGATTCTAGATCAGTTTAATAAATATGATTATATGGACTAGTGTGGTTCTGATTCTAGATCAGTTTAATAAATATGATTATATGGACTAGTGTGGTTCTGATTCTAGATCAGTTTAATAAATATGATTATATGGACTGGTGTGGTTCTGATTCTAGATCAGTTTAATAAATATGGTTATATGGACTAGTGTGGTTCTGATTCTAGATCAGTTGAATAAATATGATTATATGGACTGGTGTGGTTCTGATTCTAGATCAGCATTCCTTCTAAATCTAAGGTGGCGTGTGTATCACTTTTCTTCAGTTGAATTCTGCCATTACATGCAGTGTGATGATGTAGACCTTTGCTGCATCTCCTTTGTTCTAAATTCCCCCACCCCTCCCCCTCCATTCACTCAAACACACCCTGGCCGCTCATTCCCTGAAGCTAATATGGCGTGCCCGGAGTCAGATGCAGGTTAGCGTTTTTTGTCATAAAGCTTATTCTGGAGGCAGCTCTGCAGGGGTCTCTAGCTGGCACAGTTAGCTGGCACAGTCATAAAATCTGATTTTAAACCTAACCTTAACCTTAACTTTAACCTGTTGGGGCTAGGGGGCAGTATTTGCACGGCCGGATAAAAAACGTACCCAATTTAAACTGGTTACTACTCTTGCCCAGAAACGAGAATATGCATATAATTAGTAGATATGGATAGAAAACACACACAAGTTTCTAAAACTGTTTGAATGGTGTCTGTGAGTATAACAGAACTCATATGGCAGGCCAAAACTTGAGAAGATTCCATACAGGAAGTGCCCTGTCTGACAATTTGTTCTCCTTCTAGGGCATCTCTATCAAAAATACAGCATCTCTGCTGTAACGTGACATTTTCTAAGGCTTCCATTGGCTCTCAGAAGGCGCCAGAAAGTGGAATGACGTCTCTCCAGTCTCTGGGCGAAAAACAGCAGGAGATTTTGTGAGTGGTCAGGCAGAGAACAGTGACACTGGAGATGCTCGTTCATGTGAATTCTCCTTGTTTTTCTTTCTCTCTACAACGTCGCCCAGTTGGAATATTATCGGTATTTTACGAGAAAAATCGCATAAAAATTGATTTTAAACAGCGTTTGACATGCTTCGAAGTACGGTAATGGAATATTTTGAATTTTTTGGTCACGAAATGAGCTCGCGCGTCACCCTTCGGATAGTTACCTGAACGCATGAACAAAACGGAGCTATTTCAATATAACTATGGATTATTTCGAACCAAAACAACATTTGTTGTTGAAGTAGAAGTCCTGGGAGTGCATTCTAACGAAGAACAGCAAAGGTAATCCAATTTTTCTTATAGTAAATCTGAGTTTGTCGAGGGCCAAACTTGGTGGGTGTCAAATTAGCTATTCGTGATGGCCGGGCTATCTACTCAGAATATTGCAAAATGTGCTTTCGCCGAAAAGCTATTTTAAAATCTGACACCGCGATTGCATAAAGGAGTTCTGCATCTATAATTCTTAAAATAATTGTTATGTATTTTGTGAACGTTAATCGTGAGTAATTAAGTAAATTCACCGGAAGTTTGCGGTGGGTATGCTAGTTCTGAACATCACATGCTAATGTAAAAAACTGTTTTTTGATATAAATATGAACTTGATTGAACAAAACATGCATGTATTGTATAACATAATGTCCTAGGAGTGTCATCTGATGAAGATCATGAAAGGTTAGTGCTGCATTTAGCTGTGGTTTTGGGTTTTGTGACATATAGGCTTGCTTTGAAAATGGCTGTGTGATTATTTTTGGCAGGGTACTCTCCTGACATAATCTAATGTTTTGCTTTCGCTGTAAAGCCTTTTTGAAATCGGACAGTGTGGTTAGATTAACGAGTCTTGTCTTTAAAATGGTGTAAAATAGTCATATGTTTGAGAAATTGAAGTTATAGCATTTATGAGGTATTTGTATTTCGCGCCACGCGATTCCACTGGCTGTTGACTAGGTGGGACGCAAACGTCCCACCTTGCCCAGGGAGGTTAACCACACTGCTAACCCTTATGCCTAATCCTAACCTTAAATGAAGACAAAAAAGCAAATTTTTGTTTTCATTCATCTTTGCAATATAGCCAATTTTGCAGCTGGCCCATCTAAGTGGAAAACATTCAGTTCGGCCTCCAGAACAAGAATCATGACAATAATTGTCAACCTGCATGTCAGATGGAGGGCAGGATAAGGAGAAGAGGAGTGATGGAGCCATCGCCATGTGAGCCGAGGTTCAGCAGTCACCGGGGCGAGGAGTGTGGGGAGGGATCAATGGTCAGCTGACTAATATCGGCTGCAATGAGTGTCACCGAGGAGATGAGATGAGGAGATGAGGAGATGAAGGGAGGTATTGTGAACACTGTGTCACAGAGAGACCACAGAGCCACTCAGAGTCTTTGATGTCAGAGGGTAGAGGGGAGAGAGAGAAAGAGAAAGAGGAAGAGAGGGGGGGAGAGAGAGGGGGGGAGGAAGAGAGAGTGGGGAGAGTGAGAGAAAGGGGGAGAGAGAGAGAAAGGGGGGGAGAGAGAGAACTGAACAACCTCAATTCGTCGGGGCATGGACTCTACAAGGTGTCAAGTGTTCCACAGGGATGCTGGCCCATGTTGACTCCAATGCTTCCCACAGTTGTGTCACCCCCCCCCTGCCTTGGCGGTTTTCCTATTTTGTTGCATTACAACCTGTAATTTCAATGGATTTTTATTTGGATTTCATGTAATGAACATACACTAAATAGTCCAAAATGGGGAAGTGAAATGAAAAAATTGACTTGTTTCAAAAAATATATATATATATTTTTAAAACGGAAAAGTAGTGCGTGCATATGTATTCACCCCCTTTGCAATGAAGCCCATAAATAAGATCTGGTGCAACCAATTACCTTCAGAAGTCACATAATTAGTTAAATCAAGTCTACCTGTGTGCAACATAAGTGTCACATGATCTGTCACATGATCTCAGTATATACACCTCTTATGAAAGGCCCCAGAGTCTGCAACACCACTAATCATGTGGCACCACCAAGCAAGCGGCACCATGAAGACCAATGAGCTCTCCAAACAGGTCAGGGACAAAGCTGTGGGGAAGTATAGATCAGGGTTGGGTTAGAGAAAAATATCAGAAACTTTGAACATCCCACTGGGCACCATTAAATCCATTATTAAAGAATGGAAAGGATATGGCACCACAACAAACCTACCAAACCTCATGGACCAGGCAAGGAGGGCTATAATCAGAGAGGCAACAAAGAGACCAAAAATAACCCTGAAGGAGCTGCAAAGCTGCAAAGCTCCATAGCGGAGATTGGAGTATCTGTCCATAGGACCACTTTAAGCAGTACACTCCACCGAGCTGGGCGTTACGGAAGACTGGCCAGAAAAAAAGCCATTGCTTAAAGAAAGAAATGTGCAAACATGTTTGGTGTTCGCCAAAAGGCATGTGCGAGACTCCCCAAACATATGAAAGAAGGTACTCTTGTCAGATGAGACTAAAATGTAGCTTTTTGGCCATCAAGGAAAATGCTATGTCTGGGGCAAACCCAACACCTCCCATCACCCCGAGAACACCATCCCCACAGTGAAGCATGGTAGTGGCAGCATCATGCTGTGGGGGTGTTTTTCATCAGCAGGGACTGGGAAACTGGTCAGAATTGAAGGAATGATGGATGGCGATAAATGCAGGAAAATTCTTGAGGGAAACCTGTTTCAGTCTTCCAGAGATTTGAGACTGGGACGGAGGTTCACCTTCCAGCAGGACAATGACCCTAAGCATACTGCTCAAGCAACACTTGAGTGATTTAAGGGGAAACATTTAAATATCTTGGAATGGCCTAGTCAAAGTTCAGACCTCAATCCAATTGAGGATCTGTGAACTTGAAGGAGCTGGAGCAGTTTTTCCTTGAAGAATTGTAAAAAATCCCAGTGGCTAGATGTGCCAAGCTTATAGAGACATACCCCAAGAGTGTAATTGCTGCAAAAGGTGGCCCTAGTATTGACTTCGGGGGGGGGGGGGGGGTGAATAGTTATGCACGCTCAAGTTTTCTGTTTTATTGTCTTATTTCTTGTTTTTTCACAATGAAAAATAGTTTGCACCTTAAAAGTGGTAGGCATGTTGTGTAAATCAAATGATACAAACCCTCAAAAAATCGATTTTAATTCCAGGTTGTAAAGCAAGCCACTGTACTACCATATCCCCATTCAAAGGCACTTAAAACTTTTGTATTTTACCCTCAGACTGGCACACATACACAATCAACGTTTCAATTGTCTTGAAAACAAATCCTTCTTTAACCTTTCTCCTCACCTTCATCTACACTGATTGAAGTGGATTTAACAGGTAACCTCAATAAAGGATCGTAGCTGGTCAGTCTATGCCATGGAAAGAGCAGGTGTTCTTAATGTTTTGTATACTCAGTGTATATATCAATGACTTGGTGAGAGCAGTAGAACAGCCTGCAGCACCTGCCCTCACTCTACTAGAATCTGATGTCAAATGTCTACTGTTGGCTGATGATCTGGTGCTTCTGTCTCCAACCAAGGAGGGTCTACAACAGCACCTAGATCTTCTGCACAGTGTCTGTCAGACCGGGGTCCTGACAGTATTACAAAAAAGGTCCAGTTGCCAGGCCCACAAATACAAATTCCATCTAGACACCGTTGCCCTAGAGCACACAAAAAACTATACATACCTCGGCCTAAACATCAGCGCCACAAGTAACTTCCACAAAGCTGTGAGCGATCTGAGAGACAAGGCAAGAAGGGCCTTCTATGCCATCAAAAGGAACATACCGTTTGACATCCCAATGAGGATCTGGGAAAAAACACTTGAATCAGTTATAGAACCTCACCAACCAAGAATTGACAAAATGGGACAAACACCA
Organism: Salmo trutta; assembly: GCF_901001165.1. NCBI lineage: Eukaryota > Metazoa > Chordata > Actinopteri > Salmoniformes > Salmonidae > Salmo > Salmo trutta. The sequence continues at coordinate 18,102 of NW_021822878.1, read as the reverse complement.
AATTGTGACTCTGCATGCAGAGTTGTGAAAAAATATCCTCTGTGTATAACGTAAAACACCAAATAATGCATGCAGAGAAGAATTAGGACGATACCCGCTAATGATCAAAATCCTGAAAAGAGACGTTAAATTCTACAACCACCTAAAAGGAAGCGATTCCAAAACCTTCCATAACAAAGCCATCACCTACAGAGAGATGAGCCTAGAGAAGAGTCCCTTAAAAAAAACAGAGCAAACTAGAATGCTATTTAGCCCTAAACAGAGAGTACACAGTGGCAGAATACCTGACCACTGAGACTGACACAAACTTAAGGAAAGCTTTGACTTTGTACAGACTCAGTGAGCATAGCCTTGCTATTGAGAGAGGCCGCTGTAGGCAGACCTGGCTCTCAAGAGAAGACAGGCTATGTGCACACTGCCCACAAAATGAGATGGAAACTGAGCTGCACTTCCTAACCTCCTGCCAAATGTATGACCGTATTAGAGACACATATTTCCCTCGGATTACACAGATCCACAAAGAATTTGAAAACAAATCCAATTTTGATAAACTCCCATATCTACTGGGTGAAATACCACAGTGTGGCATCACAGCTGCAAGATTTGTGACCTGTTGCCACAAGAAAAGGGCAACCAGTGAAGAACAAACACCATTGTAAATACAACCCATATTTATGTTTATTTATTTTCCCTTTATTACTTTAACTATTTTGACATCGTTACAATACTGTATGTAGACATAATATGACATTTGTAATGTCTTTATTCTTTTGAAACTTTTGTGTAATGTTTACTGTTCTTTTCTGACTGTTCATTTCACTTTTGTTTATTATCAATTTCACTTGCTTTGGCAATGTAAACATGTTTCTCATGCCAATAAAGCCCTTTGAATTGAATTGAATTGAGAGAGTGAGAGCAAGAGAGAGAGAGAGAGAAAGAGAGATCATCTGTCCATCTCTTGATCCTCTTTCCTAAGCCTCCTCCTCTCTCTCTCTCTCTCTCTGTCTTTCTTTCTTTCTTTCTTTGGTAGCGGTTTGGGAAGTGGAGGGCTGAGTCACTTCCTTTATAGTGCACTACTTCTGCTACTGTTTATAGAAGCTCTTCTTGATTTTAAAAGTCCCATCAGGACTTGTATGACATTATTTATGACATACTTCATACAAACAATTTCAGATTTCAAAGAGATGAGAAGTATTGATGTAGAAAGCCTACATCAAATGAACCCATATACACACCCAGCACCACCCTTCTCTCACTCTCACTCTCTCTCTCTTTTCTCGTACCCCTGGGTGCAGTTGGCGTGGCAGGGGTGGCACTCGTTGTTGGCCTCGGCATATTTGAAGATGAAGCTGTTGGTGCCTTGGAGGCCGTCGGGGCACTTTTCCACACAGTTGGGCCCGTCTTTGAAGTGAAGACAGGTCACACATTGATCTGGGCCCTGAGAGGTAGAGGGAGAGAGATGGGAGAGGAGGAGGAGAAGGAGGAGGATGAGGAAGAGGAGAAGGAGGAGAAGGTGAAGGAGATAGAAGATGAGAAAGAAGAGATACAAGAGGGGAGAAAGTGGGGGAAAGAAGAGGGAGAAGAAGAAGAGGAGGAGGAGGATGAGAAGGAGGAAGTAAAGGAGATGGATAGAAGAGGCAGAGGAGGATGAGAAGGAGGAAGTAAAGGAGATGGATAGAAGAGGAAGAGGAGGATGAGAAAGAGGAAGTAAAGGAGATGGATAGAAGAGGAGGAGGAGGATGAGAAGGAGGAAGTAAAGGAGATGGATAGAAGAGGAAAAGGAGGATGAGAAAGAGGCAGTAAAGGAGATGGATAGAAGAGGAAGAGGAGGATGAGAAGGAGGAAGTAAAGGAGATGGATAGAAGAGGAAGAGGAGGTTGAGAAGGAGGAAGTAAAGGAGATGGATAGAAGAGGAGGAGGAGGATGAGAAGGAGGAAGTAAAGGAGATGGATAGAAGAGGAAGAGGAGGATGAGAAAGAGGAAGTAAAGGAGATGGATAGAAGAGGAAGAGGAGGATGAGAAGGAATAAGTAAAGGAGATGGATAGAAGAGGAAGAGGAGGATGAGAAAGAGGCAGTAAAGGAGATGGATAGAAGAGGAAGAGGAGGTTGAGAAGGAGGAAGTAAAGGAGATGGATAGAAGAGGAGGAGGAGGATGAGAAGGAGGAAGTAAAGGAGATGGATAGAAGAGGAAGAGGAGGATGAGAAGGAGGAAGTAAAGGAGATGGATAGAAGAGGAAGAGGAGGATGAGAAGGAATAAGTAAAGGAGATGGATAGAAGAGGAAGAGGAGGTTGAGAAGGAGGAAGTAAAGGAGATGGATAGAAGAGGAGGAGGAGGATGAGAAGGAGGAAGTAAAGGAGATGGATAGAAGAGGAAGAGGAGGATGAGAAGGAGGAAGTAAAGGAGATGGATAGAAGAGGAAGAGGAGGATGAGAAGGAATAAGTAAAGGAGATGGATAGAAGAGGAAGAGGAGGTTGAGAAGGAGGAAGTAAAGAAGATGAATAGAAGAGGAAGAGGAGGATGAGAAGGAGGAAGTAAAGGAAATGAATAGAAGATGAAGAGGAAGAGACATTGACCACATATCAGCACGTCAACACAGTTCACACTTCTGTACAAGCATCCGCGATGGATTCAGACAGCAGATATAAACACATGGAGAGATGAAGGAAGAGACGATAGAGAGATGGGTCTGTGGACGCATGTGCTGCTGCTGCGGTTGAACCTTTTGCTGTGGGCTTGGACACCTCATGTACGGTTAATGACGTGTGTTTGGCTGGTTGATAGACAGCCTTTCACCTTCAGGTCTGAGAAAATGACAGCTGTAACCCCTCTCCATCAATACACTATCTCCCTGCCGAGCTGTGTCAATGTATTGTGTCTCTCTGACTGTGTGTGTGTGTGTATGTGTGTGTGTGTGTGTGTCGCGTGTGTGTGTGTTGTGTGTGTGTGTGTGTGTGTGTGTGTGTGTGTGTGTGTGTGTGTGTGTGTGTGTGTGTGTGTGTGTGTGTGTATTCATACATCTGGTGATTGACTCCTGTGTTATTTACTTCTGAGCTGTGACTGGACTGCAGGAGACACTGCAAGACACTGTGAAACACTGCGTATCACTGCATCGTCATAGAGACTATTTTCCTCCCCTCCTCCCTGTCCTCCCCCGGGGATTCTTTACACAAGTATCAAATTCTACAAATAGGGCTTTAACAGGGGCCTGTAAAAAAGGGTCTCCATGACAGCTGGATATATCATGAACCCTAAACCATGGAGAGTTATACACCACTGTCCATACGCCACATATAAAACAAGATTAGAGTCCTCCTACGTGGCAGGGGAGATGATTTAAACCAACCTTGGGTTGTTATAGATCCAGACAGAGAGAGAGGGATGTGGGGGGGTTCAAGGGTTTTCAACCAGGTGGCATTTTAAAGGGAAATTCTAGCATTTAGAAGAGGACAGGTGGGAATGGATGAGGGACTTCTGAGGGGTGCGTTCTCTGTGGAAGGTCAGAGGCTGTCAAAAACACATATCCTTCTGGAATGCGTTTTACCTTCGTAGCTAACGTGGTACTTTATTTATCTCCATAAAAGCAGATTTGAGGCGTTCAGGGACATCTCCCCTGATCAGTTCGCATAACAAGTAGAAACTCTGACCCAGTTGGTTACGTTGTGTAGTCAGGAAAAACTCAGTGGCCTAACAGTACAGTACACTGTAACTCCTAAAACTCTCCAGACAGGATGTGACATCAGCAGACCCAAAGGGCAGGTTAGTCATTTTCATCATGACTCTTGTTCTGGATGCAGCTCTGCAGATTGGTCACGATCTGGCACAGCCACAAAGTCATAAAATCTGATTTTAAACCTAACCTTAACACTAACCTTACTGCTAACCCTAATGCCTAACCCTAACCTTAACCCTAACCATAACCTTACTGCTAACCCTAATGCCTAACCCTAACCTTAAATTAAGACCAAGACGCTTTTCATACATTTTTTGTTTTCATACATTTTTACAATGTAGCCAATTTTCACTTTGCAGCTGGCCTATCTAAGGGGAAATCGCTCAGTTCTGCCTCCAGGACAAGATTCATGACAATAAACGTCAACCTGCACCCAAAGAACACACAGGTTCAGGGCGAGGTGTAACACCAATGACAGTTGCCGTATATTGCCGTGGTGATCATTCTACTTACCATTCCGAGGCAAGTCATGGTCTTGTCCTGAGATCTCTCACACTGGCTGTCACACTCCAAACACACTGAACCATTGGTAAACTCACGCACATCTCTAAAGGAGAGAGAGAGAGAGAGAGAGAGAGAGAGAGAGAGAGAGAGAGAAAACAGGCTTAACAGAATCATTATGTCTGATATAGTAACAGGCTTAGCAGAGTCAATATGTCTGATATAGTAACAGGCTTAGCAGAGTCAATATGTCTGATATAGTAACACGCTTAGCAGAGTCAATATGTCTGATATAGTAACAGGCTAAGCAGAGTCAATATGTCTGATATAGTAACAGGCTTAGCAGAGTCAATATGTCTGATATAGTAACAGGCTTAGCAGAGTCAATATGTCTGATATAGTAACAGGCTTAGCCGAGTCAATATGTCTGATATAGTAACAGGCTTAGCAGAGTCAATATGTCTGATATAGTAACAGGCTTAGCAGAGTCAATATGTCTGATATAGTAACAGGCTTAGCAGAGTCAATATGTCTGATATAGTAACAGGCTTAGCAGAGTCAATATGTATGATATAGTAACAGGCTTAGCAGAGTCAATATGTCTGATATAGTAACACGCTTAGCAGAGTCAATATGTCTGATATAGTAACAGGCTTAGCAAAGTCAATATGTCTGATATAGTAACAGGCTTAGCAGAGTCAATATGTCTGATATAGTAACAGGCTTAGCAGAGTCAATATGTCTGATATTGTAACAGGCTTAGCAGAGTAATTAAGCCTTGTTATAGTAACAGGCTTAGCAGAGTCAATATGTCTGATATAGTAACAGGCTTAGCAGAGTCAATATGTCTGATATAGTAAACAGGCTTAGCAGAGTAAATATGTCTGATATAGTACAGGCTTAGCAGAGTCAATATGTCTGATATAGTAACAGGCTTAGCAGAGTCATTATGTCTGATATAGTAACAGGCTTAGCAGAGTCAATATGTCTGATATAGTAACAGGCTTAGCAGAGTCAATATGTCTGATATAGTAACAGGCTTAGCAGAGTCAATATGTCTGATTAGTAAACAGGCTTAGCCGAGTCAATATGTCTGATATAGTACAGGCTTAGCAGAGTCAATATGTCTGATATAGTAACAGGCTTAGCAGAGTCAATATGTCTGATATAGTAACAGGCTTAGCAGAGTCAATATGTCTGATATAGTAACAGGCTTAGCAGAGTCAATATGTATGATATAGTAACAGGCTTAGCAGAGCCAATATGTCTGATATAGTAACACGCTTAGCAGAGTCAATATGTCTGATATAGTAACAGGCTTAGCAGAGTCAATATGTCTGATATTGTAACAGGCTTAGCAGAGTAATTAAGCCTTGTTATAGTAACAGGCTTAGCAGAGTCAATATGTCTGATATAGTAACAGGCTTAGCAGAGTCAATATGTCTGATATAGTAACAGGCTTAGCAGAGTCAATATGTCTGATATAGTAACAGGCTTAGCAGAGTCAATATGTCTGATATAGTAACAGGCTTAGCAGAGTCATTATGTCTGATATAGTAACAGGCTTAGCAGAGTCAATATGTCTGATATAGTAACAGGCTTAGCAGAGTCAATATGTCTGATATAGTAACAGGCTTAGCAGAGTCAATATGTCTGATATAGTAACAGGCTTAGCAGAGTAATTAATTAAGCCTTGTTATAGTAACAGGCTTAGCAGAGTCAATATGTCTGATATAGTAACAGGCTTAGCAGAGTCAATATGTCTGATATAGTAACAGGCTTAGCAGAGTCAATATGTCTGATATAGTAACAGGCTTAGCAGAGTCATATGTCTGATATAGTAACAGGCTTAGCAGAGTCATTATGTCTGATATAGTAACAGGCTTAGCAGAGTCAATATGTCTGATATAGTAACAGGCTTAGCAGAGTCAATATGTCTGATATAGTAACAGGCTTAGCAGAGTCAATATGTCTGATATAGTAACAGGCTTAGCAGAGTAATTAATTAAGCCTTGTTATAGTAACAGGCTTAGCAGAGTCAATATGTCTGATATAGTAACAGGCTTAGCAAAGTAATTAAGCCTTGTTATAGTAACAGGCTTAGCAGAGTCAATATGTCTGATATAGTAACAGGCTTAGTAGAGTCAATATGTCTGATATAGTAACAGGCTTAGCAGAGTCAAAATGTCTGATATAGTAACAGGCTTAGCAGAGTCAATATGTCTAATGTAGTAACAGGCTTAGCAGAGTAATTAAGCCTTGTTATAGTAACAGGCTTAGCCGAGTCAATATGTCTGATATAGTAACAGGCTTAGCAGAGTCAATATTTATGTCTGATATAGTAACAGGCTTAGCAGAGTCAATATGTCTGATATAGTAACAGGCATTTGTCTGATATAGTAACAGGCTTAGCAGAGTCAATATGTATGATATAGTAACAGGCTTAGCAGAGTCAATATTTATGTCTGATATAGTAACAGGCTTAGCAGAGTCAATATTGATGTCTGATATAGTAACAGGCTTAGCAGAGTCAATATGTCTGATATAGTAACAGGCTTAGCAGAGTCAATATGTCTGATATAGTAACAGGCTTAGCAGAGTCAATATGTCGGATATAGTAACAGGCTAAGAAGAGTCAATATGTCAGATATAGTAACAGGCTTAGCAGAGTCAATATGTCTGATATAGTAACAGGCCTCGAAGAGTCAATATGTCTGATATAGTAACAGGCTTAGAAGAGTCAATATATCTGATATAGTAACAGGCTTAGCAGAGTCAATATGTCTGATATAGTAACAGGCTTAGCAGAGTCAATATGTCTGATATAGTAACAGGCTTAGCAGAGTCAATATGTCTGATATAGTAACAGGCTTAGCAGAGTCAATATGTCTGATATAGTAACAGGCTTAGCAGAGTCAATATGTCTGATATAGTAACAGGCTTAGCAGAGTCAATATGTCTGATATAGTAACAGGCTTAGCAGAGTCAATATGTCTAATATAGTAACAGGCTTAGCAGAGTAATTAAGCCTTGTTATAGTAACAGGCTTAGCCGAGTCAATATGTCTGATATAGTAACAGGCTTAGCAGAGTCAATATGTCTGATATAGTAACAGGCTTAGCAGAGTCAATATGTCTAATATAGTAACAGGCTTAGCCGAATCAATATGTCTGATATAGTAACAGGCTTAGCAGAGTCAATATGTCTGATATAGTAACAGGCTTAGCAGAGTCAATATGTCTGATATAGTAACAGGCTTAGCAGAGTCAATATGTCTAATATAGTAACAGGCTTAGCAGAGTAATTAAGCCTTGTTATAGTAACAGGCTTAGCCGAGTCAATATGTATGATATAGTAACAGGCTTAGCAGAGTCAATATTTATGTCTGATATAGTAACAGGCTTAGCAGAGTCAATATTTATGTCTGATATAGTAACAGGCTTAGCAGAGTCAATATGTCTGATATAGTAACAGGCTTAGCAGAGTCAATATGTCTGATATAGTAACAGGCTTAGCAGAGTCAATATGTCAGATATAGTAACAGGCTTAGAAGAGTCAATATGTCAGATATAGTGACAGGCTTAGCAGAGTCAATATGTCTGATATAGTAACAGGCTTCGAAGAGTCAATATGTCTGATATAGTAACAGGCTTAGAAGAGTCAATATATCTGATATAGTAACAGGCTTAGCAGAGTCAATATGTCTGATATAGTAACAGGCTTAGCAGAGTCAATATGTCTGATATAGTAACAGGCTTAGCAGAGTCAATATGTCTGATATAGTAACAGGCTTAGCAGAGTCAATATGTCTGATATAGTAACAGGCTTAGCAGAGTCAATATGTCTAATATAGTAACAGGCTTAGCAGAGTAATTAAGCCTTGTTATAGTAACAGGCTTAGCCGAGTCAATATGTCTGATATAGTAACAGGCTTAGCAGAGTCAATATGTCTGATATAGTAACAGGCTTAGCAGAGTCAATATGTCTGATATAGTAACAGGCTTAGCCGAGTCAATATGTCTGATATAGTAACAGGCTTAGCAGAGTCAATATGTCTGATATAGTAACAGGCTTAGCAGAGTCAATATGTCTGATATAGAAACAGGCTTAGCAGAGTCAATATGTCTGATATAGTAACAGGCTTAGCAGAGTCAATATGTCTAATATAGTAACAGGCTTAGCAGAGTAATTAAGCCTTGTTATAGTAACAGGCTTAGCCGAGTCAATATGTATGATATAGTAACAGGCTTAGCAGAGTCAATATTTATGTCTGATATAGTAAGAGGCTTAGCAGAGTCAATATTTATGTCTGATATAGTAACATGCTTAGCAGAGTCAATATGTCTGATATAGTAACAGGCTTAGCAGAGTCAATATGTCTGATATAGTAACAGGCTTAGCAGAGTCAATATGTCAGATATAGTAACAGGCTTAGAAGAGTCAATATGTCAGATATAGTAACAGGCTTAGCAGAGTCAATATGTCTGATATAGTAACAGGCTTCGAAGAGTCAATATGTCTGATATAGTAACAGGCTTAGAAGAGTCAATATATCTGATATAGTAACAGGCTTAGCAGAGTCAATATGTCTGATATAGTAACAGGCTTAGCAGAGTCAATATGTCTGATATAGTAACAGGCTTAGCAGAGTCAATATGTCTGATATAGTAACAGGCTTAGCAGACTCAATATGTCTGATATAGTAACAGGCTTCGCAGAGTCAATATGTCTAATATAGTAACAGGCTTAGCAGAGTAATTAAGCCTTGTTATAGTAACAGGCTTAGCCGAGTCAATATGTCTGATATAGTAACAGGCTTAGCAGAGTCAATATGTCTGATATAGTAACAGGCTTAGCAGAGTCAATATGTCTGATATAGTAACAGGCTTAGCCGAGTCAATATGTCTGATATAGTAACAGGCTTAGCAGAGTCAATATTTATGTCTGATATAGTAACAGGCTTAGCAGAGTCAATATGTATGATATAGTAACAGGCTTAGCAGAGTCAATATGTCTGATATAGTAACACGCTTAGCAGAGTCAATATGTCTGATATAGTAACAGGCTTAGCAGAGTCAATATGTCTGATATAGTAACAGGCTTAGCAGAGTCAATATGTCTGATATAGTAACAGGCTTAGCAGAGTCAATATGTCTGATATTGTAACAGTCTTAGCAGAGTAATTAAGCCTTGTTATAGTAACAGGCTTAGCAGAGTCAATATGTCTGATATAGTAACAGGCTTAGCAGAGTCAATATGTCTGATATAGTAACAGGCTTAGCAGAGTCAATATGTCTGATATAGTAACAGGCTTAGCAGAGTCAATATGTCTGATATAGTAACAGGCTTAGCAGAGTCATTATGTCTGATATAGTAACAGGCTTAGCAGAGTCAATATGTCTGATATAGTAACAGGCTTAGCAGAGTCAATATGTCTGATATAGTAACAGGCTTAGCAGAGTCAATATGTCTGATATAGTAACAGGCTTAGCAGAGTAATTAATTAAGCCTTGTTATAGTAACAGGCTTAGCAGAGTCAATATGTCTGATATAGTAACAGTCTTAGCAAAGTAATTAAGCCTTGTTATAGTAACAGGCTTAGCAGAGTCAATATGTCTGATATAGTAACAGGCTTAGCAGAGTCAATATGTCTAATGTAGTAACAGGCTTAGCAGAGTAATTAAGCCTTGTTATAGTAACAGGCTTAGCCGAGTCAATATGTATGATATAGTAACAGGCTTAGCAGAGTCAATATTTATGTCTGATATAGTAACAGGCATTTGTCTGATATAGTAACAGGCTTAGCAGAGTCAATATGTATGATATAGTAACAGGCTTAGCAGAGTCAATATTTATGTCTGATATAGTAACAGGCTTAGCAGAGTCAATATTTATGTCTGATATAGTAACAGGCTTAGCAGAGTCAATATGTCTGATATAGTAACAGGCTTAGCATAGTCAATATGTCTGATAAAGTAACAGGCTTAGCAGAGTCAATATGTCGGATATAGTAACAGGCTTAGAAGAGTCAATATTTCAGATATAGTAACAGGCTTAGCCGAGTCAATATGTCTGATATAGTAACAGGCTTAGCCGAGTCAATATGTCTGATATAGTAACAGGCTTAGCAGAGTCAATATGTCTGATATAGTAACAGGCTTAGCAGAGTCAATATGTCTGATATAGTAACAGGCTTAGCAGAGTCAATATGTCTGATATAGTAACAGGCTTAGCAGAGTCAATATGTATGATATAGTAACAGGCTTAGCAGAGTCAATATGTCTGATATAGTAACACGCTTAGCAGAGTCAATATGTCTGATATAGTAACAGGCTTAGCAAAGTCAATATGTCTGATATAGTAACAGGCTTAGCAGAGTCAATATGTCTGATATAGTAACAGGCTTAGCAGAGTCAATATGTCTGATATAGTAACAGGCTTAGCAGAGTCAATATGTCTGATATAGTAAACAGGCTTAGCAGAGTCAATATGTCTGATATAGTAACAGGCTTAGCAGAGTCAATATGTCTGATATAGTAACAGGCTTAGCAGAGTCAATATTTATGTCTGATATAGTAACAGGCTTAGCAGAGTCAACATTTATGTCTGATATAGTAACAGGCTTAGCAGAGTCAATATGTCTGATATAGTAACAGGCTTAGCAGAGTCAATATGTCTGATATAGTAACAGGCTTAGCAGAGTCAATATGTCTGATATAGTAACAGGCTTAGCAGAGTCAATATGTCTGATATAGCAACAGGCTTAGCAGAGTCAATATGTATGATATAGTAACAGGCTTAGCAGAGTCAATATGTCTGATATAGTAACAGGCTTAGCAGAGTCAATATGTCTGATATAGTAACAGGCTTAGCAGAGTCAATATGTCTGATATAGTAACAGGCTTAGCAGAGTCAATATGTCTGATATAGTAACAGGCTTAGCAGAGTCAATATGTCTGATATAGTAACAGGCTTAGCAGAGTCAATATGTCTAATATAGTAACAGGCTTAGCAGAGTAATTAAGCCTTGTTATAGTAACAGGCTTAGCCGAGTCAATATGTCTGATATAGTAACAGGCTTAGCAGAGTCAATATTTATGTCTGATATAGTAACAGGCTTAGCAGAGTCAATATGTCTGATATAGTAACAGGCATTTGTCTGATATAGTAACAGGCTTAGCAGAGTCAATATGTATGATATAGTAACAGGATTAGCAGAGTCAATATTTATGTCTGATATAGTAACAGGCTTAGCAGAGTCAATATTGATGTCTGATATAGTAACAGGCTTAGCAGAGTCAATATGTCTGATATAGTAACAGGCTTAGCAGAGTCAATATGTCTGATATAGAAACAGGCTTAGCAGAGTCAATATGTCGGATATAGTAACAGGATTAGAAGAGTCAATATGTCAGATATAGTAACAGGCTTAGCAGAGTCAATATGTCTGATATAGTAACAGGCCTCGAAGAGTCAATATGTCTGATATAGTAACAGGCTTAGAAGAGTCAATATATCTGATATAGTAACAGGCTTAGCAGAGTCAATATGTCTGATATAGTAACAGGCTTAGCAGAGTCAATATGTCTGATATAGTAACAGGCTTAGCAGAGTCAATATGTCTGATATAGTAACAGGCTTAGCAGAGTCAATATGTCTGATATAGTAACAGGCTTAGCAGAGTCAATATGTCTAATATAGTAACAGGCTTAGCAGAGTAATTAAGCCTTGTTATAGTAACAGGCTTAGCAGAGTCAATATGTCTGATATAGTAACAGGCTTAGCAGAGTCAATATGTCTGATATAGTAACAGGCTTAGCAGAGTCAATATGTCTGATATAGTAACAGGCTTAGCAAAGTAATTAAGCCTTGTTATAGTAACAGGCTTAGCAGAGTCAATATGTCTGATATAGTAACAGGCTTAGCCGAATCAATATGTCTGATATAGTAACAGGCTTAGCAGAGTCAATATGTCTGATATAGTAACAGGCTTAGTAGAGTCAATATGTCTGATATAGTAACAGGCTTAGCAGAGTCAATATGTCTAATATAGTAACAGGCTTAGCCGAATCAATATGTCTGATATAGTAACAGGCTAAGCAGAGTCAATATGTCTGATATAGTAACAGGCTTAGCAGAGTCAATATGTCTGATATAGTAAAAGGCTTAGCAGAGTCAATATGTCTAATATAGTAACAGGCTTAGCAGAGTAATTAAGCCTTGTTATAGTAACAGGCTTAGCCGAGTCAATATGTATGATATGGTAACAGGCTTAGCAGAGTCAATATTTATGTCTGATATAGTAACAGGCTTAGCAGAGTCAATATTTATGTCTGATATAGTAACAGGCTTAGCAGAGTCAATATGTCTGATATAGTAACAGGCTTAGCAGAGGTCAATATGTCTGATATAGTAACAGGCTTAGCAGAGTCAATATGTCAGATTAGTAACAGGCTTAGAAGAGTCAATATGTCAGATATAGTAACAGGCTTAGCAGAGTCAATAGGTCTGATATAGTAACATGCTTCGAAGAGTCAATATGTCTGATATAGTAACAGGCTTAGAAGAGTCAATATATCTGATATAGTAACAGGCTTAGCAGAGTCAATATGTCTGATATAGTAACAGGCTTAGCATAGTCAATATGTCTGATATAGTAACAGGCTTAGCAGAGTCAATATGTCCTGATATAGTAACAGGCTTAGCAGAGTCAATATGTCTGATATAGTAACAGGCTTAGCAGAAGTCAATATGTCTAATATAGTAACAGGCTTAGCAGAGTAATTAAGCCTTGTTATAGTAACAGGCTTAGCCGAGTCAATATGTCTGATATAGTAACAGGCTTAGCAGAGTCAATATGTCTGATATAGTAACAGGCTTAGCAGAGTCAATATGTCTGATATAGTAACAGGCTTAGCCGAGTCAATATGTCTGATATAGTAACAGGCTTAGCAGAGTCAATATGTCTGATATAGTAACAGGCTTAGCAGAGTCAATATGTCTGATATAGTAACAGGCTTAGCAGAGTCAATATGTCTGATATAGTAACAGGCTTAGCAGAGTCAATATGTATGATATAGTAACAGGCTTAGCAGAGTCAATATGTCTGATATAGTAACAGGCTTAGCAGAGTCAATATGTCTGATATAGTAACAGGCTTAGCAGAGTCAATATGTCTGATATAGTAACAGGCTTAGCAGAGTCAATATGTCTGATATTGTAACAGGCTTAGCAGAGTAATTAAGCCTTGTTATAGTAACAGGCTTAGCAGAGTCAATATGTCTGATATAGTAACAGGCTTAGCAGAGTCAATATGTCTGATATAGTAACAGGCTTAGCCGAGTCAATATGTCTGATATAGTAACAGGCTTAGCAGAGTCAATATGTCTGATATAGTAACAGGCTTAGCAGAGTCATTATGTCTGATATAGTAACAGGCTTAGCAGAGTCAATATGTCTGATATAGTAACAGGCTTAGCAGAGTCAATATGTCTGATATAGTAACAGGCTTAGCAGAGTCAATATGTCTGATATAGTAACAGGCTTAGCAAAGTAATTAAGCCTTGTTATAGTAACAGGCTTAGCAGAGTCAATATGTCTGATATAGTAACAGGCTTAGTAGAGTCAATATGTCTGATATAGTAACAGGCTTAGCAGAGTCAAAATGTCTGATATAGTAACAGGCTTAGCAGAGTCAATATGTCTAATGTAGTAACAGGCTTAGCAGAGTAATTAAGCCTTGTTATAGTAACAGGCTTAGCCGAGTCAATATGTATGATATAGTAACAGGCTTAGCAGAGTCAATATTTATGTCTGATATAGTAACAGGCATTTGTCTGATATAGTAACAGGCTTAGCAGAGTCAATATGTATGATATAGTAACACGCTTAGCAGAGTCAATATTTATGTCTGATATAGTAACAGGCTTAGCCGAATCAATATGTCTAATATAGTAACAGGCTTAGCCGAATCAATATGTCTGATATAGTAACAGGCTTAGCAGAGTCAATATGTCTGATATAGTAACAGGCTTAGCAGAGTCAATATGTCTGATATAGTAAAAGGCTTAGCAGAGTCAATATGTCTAATATAGTAACAGGCTTAGCAGAGTAATTAAGCCTTGTTATAGTAACAGGCTTAGCCGAGTCAATATGTATGATATGGTAACAGGCTTAGCAGAGTCAATATTTATGTCTGATATAGTAACAGGCTTAGCAGAGTCAATATTTATGTCTGATATAGTAACAGGCTTAGCAGAGTCAATATGTCTGATATAGTAACAGGCTTAGCAGAGTCAATATGTCTGATATAGTAACAGGCTTAGCAGAGTCAATATGTCAGATATAGTAACAGGCTTAGAAGAGTCAATATGTCAGATATAGTAACAGGCTTAGCAGAGTCAATATGTCTGATATAGTAACATGCTTCGAAGAGTCAATATGTCTGATATAGTAACAGGCTTAGAAGAGTCAATATATCTGATATAGTAACAGGCTTAGCAGAGTCAATATGTCTGATATAGTAACAGGCTTAGCAGAGTCAATATGTCTGATATAGTAACAGGCTTAGCAGAGTCATATGTCTGATATAGTAACAGGCTTAGCAGAGTCAATATGTCTGATATAGTAACAGGCTTAGCAGAGTCAATATGTCTAATATAGTACAGGCTTAGCAGAGTAAATTAAGCCTTGTTATAGTAACAGGCTTAGCCGAGTCAATATGTCTGATATAGTAACAGGCTTAGCAGAGTCAATATGTCTGATATAGTAACAGGCTTAGCAAGTCAATATGTCTGATATAGTAACAGGCTTAGCCGAGTCAATATGTCTGATATAGTAACAGGCTTAGCAGAGTCATATGTCTGATATAGTAACAGGCTTAGCAGAGTCAATATGTCTGATATAGTAACAGGCTTAGCAGAGTCAATATGTCTGATATAGTAACAGGCTAGCAGAGTCAATATGTATGATATAGTACAGGCTTAGCAGAGTCAATATGTCTGATATAGTACAGGCTTAGCAGAGTCATATGTCTGATATAGTAACAGGCTTAGCAGAGTCAATATGTCTGATATAGTAACAGGCTTAGCAGAGTCAATATGTCTGATATTGTAACAGGCTTAGCAGAGTAATTAAGCCTTGTTATAGTAACAGGCTTAGCAGAGTCAATATGTCTGATATAGTACAGGCTTAGCAGAGGCAATATGTTCTGATATAGTAACAGGCTTAGCCGAGTCAATATGTCTGATATAGTAACAGGCTTAGCAAAGTCAATATGTCTGATATAGTAACAGGCTTAGCAGAGTCATTATGTCTGATATAGTAACAGGCTTAGCAGAGTCAATATGTCTGATATAGTAACAGGCTTAGCAGAGTCAATATGTCTGATATAGTAACAGGCTTAGCAGAGTCAATATGTCTGATATAGTAACAGGCTTAGCAAAGTAATTAAGCCTTGTTATAGTAACAGGCTTAGCAGAGTCAATATGTCTGATATAGTAACAGGCTTAGTAGAGTCAATATGTCTGATATAGTAACAGGCTTAGCAGAGTCAAAATGTCTGATATAGTAACAGGCTTAGCAGAGTCAATATGTCTAATGTAGTAACAGGCTTAGCAGAGTAATTAAGCCTTGTTATAGTAACAGGCTTAGCCGAGTCAATATGTATGATATAGTAACAGGCTTAGCAGAGTCAATATTTATGTCTGATATAGTAACAGGCATTTGTCTGATATAGTAACAGGCTTAGCAGAGTCAATATGTATGATATAGTAACACGCTTAGCAGAGTCAATATTTATGTCTGATATAGTAACAGGCTTAGCAGAGTCAATATTTATGTCTGATATAGTAACAGGCTTAGCAGAGTCAATATGTCTGATATAGTAACAGGCTTAGCAGAGTCAATATGTCTGATATAGTAACAGGCTTAGCAGAGTCAATATGTCGGATATAGTAACAGGCTTAGAAGAGTCAATATGTCAGATATAGTAACAGGCTTAGCAGAGTCAATATGTCTGATATAGTAACAGTCTTCGAAGAGTCAATATGTCTGATATAGTAACAGGCTTAGAAGAGTCAATATATCTGATATAGTAACAGGCTTAGCAGAGTCAATATGTCTGATATAGTAACAGGCTTAGCAGAGTCAATATGTCTGATATAGTAACAGGCTTAGCAGAGTCAATATGTCTGATATAGTAACAGCTTAGCAGAGTCAATATGTCTGATATAGTAACAGCTTAGCAGAGTCAATATGTCTAATATAGTAACAGGCTTAGCAGAGTAATTAAGCCTTGTTATAGTAACAGGCTTAGCCGAGTCAATATGTCTGATATAGTAACAGGCTTAGCAGAGTCAATATGTCTGATATAGTAACAGGCTTAGCAGAGTCAATATGTCTGATATAGTAACAGGCTTAGCCGAATCAATATGTCTGATATCGTAACAGGCTTAGCAGAGTCAATATGTCTGATATAGTAACAGGCTTAGCAGAGTCAATATGTCTGATATAGTAACAGGCTTAGCAGAGTCAATATGTCTGATATAGTAACAGGCTTAGCAGAGTCAATATGTCTGATATAGTAACAGGCTTAGCAGAGTCAATATTTATGTCTGATATAGTAACAGGCTTAGCAGAGTCAACATTTATGTCTGATATAGTAACAGGCTTAGCAGAGTCAATATGTCTGATATAGTAACAGGCTTAGCAGAGTCAATATGTCTGATATAGTAACAGGCTTAGCAGAGTCAATATGTCTGATATAGTAACAGGCTTAGCAGAGTCAATATGTATGTCTGATATAGTAACAGGCTTAGCAGAGTCAATATGTCTAATATAGTAACAGGCTTAGCAGAGTAATTAAGCCTTGTTATAGTAACAGGCTTAGCCGAGTCAATATGTCTGATATAGTAACAGGCTTAGCAGAGTCAACATTTATGTCTGATATAGTAACAGGCTTAGCAGAGTCAATATGTCTGATATAGTAACAGGCTTAGCAGAGTCAATATGTCTGATATAGTACAGGCTTAGCAGAGTCAATATGTCTGATATAGTAACAGGCTTAGCAGAGTCAATATGTCTGATATAGTAACAGGCTTAGCAGAGTCAATATGTCTAATATAGTAACAGGCTTAGCAGAGTAATTAAGCCTTGTTATAGTAACAGGCTTAGCCGAGTCAATATGTCTGATATAGTAACAGGCTTAGCAGAGTCAATATGTCTGATATAGTAACAGGCTTAGCCGAGTCAATATGTCTGATATAGTAACAGGCTTAGCAGAGTCAATACAGTGTGTCTGATATAGTAACAGGCTTAGCAGAGTCAATATGTCTGATATAGTAACAGGCTTAGCAGAGTCAATATGTCTGATATAGTAACAGGCTTAGCAGAGTCAATATGTCTGATATAGTAACAGGCTTAGCAGAGTCAATATGTCTGATATAGTAACAGGCTTAGCAGAGTCAATATTTATGTCTGATATAGTAACAGGCTTAGCAGAGTCAACATTTATGTCTGATAATAGTAACAGGCTTAGCAGAGTCAATATGTCTGATATAGTACAGGCTTAGCAGAGTCAATAATGTCTGATATAGTAACAGGCTTAGCAGAGTCAATATGTCTGATATAGTAACAGGCTTAGCAGAGTCATATGTCTGATATAGTAACAGGCTAGCAGAGTCAATATGTTGATATAGTAACAGGCTTAGCAGAGTCAATATGTCTGATATAGTAACAGGCTTAGCAGAGTCAATATGTCTGATATAGTAACAGGCTTAGCAGAGTCAATATGTCTGATATAGTAACAGGCTTAGCAGAGTCAATATGTCTCATATAGTAACAGGCTTAGCAGAGTCAATATGTCTGATATAGTAACAGGCTTAGCAGAGTCAATATGTCTGATATAGTAACAGGCTTAGCAGAGTCA
>NW_021822877.1:50484-97433 GCF_901001165.1 Salmo trutta | reverse complement strand
GTCTCTCTGAGCTCTAGTCTCTGGCTGGGTAAACACTACAGCTCAGTCCCCCTGAAGGACAGGTTCACTTTACTACAGCACTGTAGCAACAACCTGGCCCTTACTGCTGGGCTCATTACGTGTGTGTGTGTTTACGTAGACCCTCTCTGTGCCTGTGTGTGTGTAACAACCACCAGTGATGGACTAATTGCCCATGTTATTTGCGGTGGGAAGTGGTTGATTACATGGTTTGTTTTTCGCTGTGTGTGTGTGTGTGTATGCGTGCGTGCGTTCGTCCGTGCGCGTAGAGGAAGGTTAAAGGTTAAACGCTTCCTAAGAACCCAATCAGTCGCTACAGTTCTGCTGCCTCGGCTTCTCCACAATCACAATCACTGGCCGTGAGCTCACGTTGCCTTTACTCTTTACAAGCTGACGCCGACCACTGGGTCTGTCACAATGCTGGAACCTAGAAAGGATTGTCTCATTTGGTCAAAAGGAATTCAGCAGTGGATGTTTGTAAGGGTTTTACAAAGTTCCTGTAGTTATTCAGGTAGATCTGAGCCGTAGTAACAGACTGAGGGATGAGACCAGAGAACATTAGGATCCTGCTTCAATCATGAATCGCTGGAAACTGAATCGCGTGCTCAGAGGAGCTCTGCAACGCACCGGTCTGATCATAACGACACACACACACACACACACACAGACACACACAGACACGCACGCACGCACGCAGGCAGGCAGACAGACAGACAGACAGACAGACAGACAGACAGACAGACAGACAGACAGACAGACAGACAGACAGACAGACAGACAGACAGACAGACAGACAGACAGACAGACAGACAGACAGACAGACAGACAGACACAGACACAGGCACACAGACATACACACACACACAGACACAGGCACACAGACACACACACGCACACAGACACACACACGCACACACACACAGGCACACAGACACACACACGCACACACACACACAGAGACACACACACACAGACACAGACACACACACACACACACACATCATAATGGTGGTATTACAGATATGTTCCTTCTTCTCTATAATATTATCCTCAACATGGTGAAGTCATCTCTGAACCCAAGTTACACCATCTGTCTTCATTTTCACCCTCGTAACCCGGACATACACCATTATTCATTATTCATTAGTGTGTGTGTGTGTGTGTGTGTGTGTGTGTGTGTGTGTGTGTGTGTGTGTGAGGGGTTGGTGGGTTGATTTAAAGATCTGCCCCCCCTCTACCCCCACTTATATTTGACATTCGTCCATCAGGCAAGTAAGCGTTTTTCATCATGAATGTTATTCTGGAGGCAGCTCTGCAGAGTGGTCAGTAGCTGGCACATAAATCAGATTTTAAATCTAACCTTAACCCTAACCACACTGCTAACCCTAATGCCTAACCCTAACCACACTGCTAACCCTAATGCCTAACCCTAACCACACTGCTAACCCTAATGCCTAACCCTAACCACACTGCTAACCCTAATGCCTAACCCTAGCCACACTGCTAACCCTAATGCCTAACCCTAGCCACACTGCTAACCCTAATGCCTAACCACACTGCTAACCCTAATGCCTAACCCTAACCACACTGATAACCCTAATGCCTAACCCTAGCCACACTGCTAACCCTAATGCCTAACCCTAGCCACACTGCTAACCCTAATGCCTAACCACACTGCTAACCCTAATGCCTAACCCTAACCACACTGCTAACCCTAATGCCTAACCCTAGCCACACTGCTAACCCTAATGCCTAACCCTAACCACACTGCTAACCGTAATGCCTAACCCTAACCACACTGATAACCCTAATGCCTAACCCTAACCACACTGCTAACCCTAATGCCTAACCCTAACCACACTGCTAACCCTAATGCCTAACCCTAACCACACTGCTAACCCTAATGCCTAACCCTAACCACACTGCTAACCCTAATGCCTAACCCTAACCACACTGCTAACCCTAATGCCTAACCCTAACCACACTGCTAACCCTAATGCCTAACCACACTGCTAACCCGAATGCCTAACCCGAATGCCTAACCCTAACCACACTGCTAACCCTAATGCCTAACCCTAACCACACTGCTAATCCTAATGCCTAACCCTAACCACACTGCTAACCCTAATGCCTAACCCTAACCACACTGATAACCCTAATGCCTAACCCTAACCACACTGCTAACCCTAATGCCTAACCCTAACCACACTGCTAACCGTAATGCCTAACCCTAACCACACTGATAACCCTAATGCCTAACCCTAACCACACTGCTAACCCTAATGCTTAACCCTAACCACACTGATAACCCTAATGCCTAACCCTAGCCACACTGCTAACCCTAATGCCTAACCCTAACCACACTGCTAACCCTAATGCCTAACCCTAACCACACTGCTAACCCTAATGCCTAACCCTAACCACACTGCTAACCCTAATGCCTAACCCTAACCACACTGATAACCCTAATGCCTAACCCTAACCACACTGCTAACCCTAATGCCTAACCCTAACCACACTGCTAACCCTAATGCCTAACCCTAACCACACTGATAACCCTAATGCCTAACCCTAACCACACTGCTAACCCTAATGCCTAACCCTAACCACACTGCTAACCCTAATGCCTAACCCTAACCACACTGATAACCCTAATGCCTAACCCTAACCACACTGATAACCCTAATGCCTAACCCTAACCACACTGCTAACCCTAATGCCTAACCCTAACTACACTGCTAACCCTAATGCCTAACCCTAACCACACTGATAACCCTAATGCCTAACCCTAACCACACTGCTAACCCTAATGCCTAACCCTAGCCACACTGATAACCCTAATGCCTAACCCTAACCACACTGCTAACCCTAATGCCTAACCCTAACCACACTGCTAACCTTAATGCCTAACCCTAACCACACTGATAACCCTAATGCCTAACCCTAACCACACTGATAACCCTAATGCCTAACCCTAACCACACTGCTAACCCTAATGCCTAACCCTAACCACACTGATAACCCTAATGCCTAACCCTAACCACACTGATAACCCTAATGCCTAACCCTAACCACACTGATAACCCTAATGCCTAACCCTAGCCACACTGATAACCCTAATGCCTAACCACACTGCTAACCCTAATGCCTAACCCTAGCCACACTGATAACCCTAATGCCTAACCCTAACCACACTGCTAACCCTAATGCCTAACCCTAACCACACTGATAACCCTAATGCCTAACCCTAGCCACACTGCTAACCCTAATGCCTAACCCTAACCACACTGCTAACCCTAATGCCTAACCCTAACCACACTGCTAACCCTAATGCCTAACCCTAGCCACACTGCTAACCCTAATGCCTAACCCTAGCCACACTGCTAACCCTAATGCCTAACCCTAACCACACTGCTAACCCTAATGCCTAACCCTAGCCACACTGCTAACCCTAATGCCTAACCCTAGCCACACTGCTAACCCTAATGCCTAACCCTAGCCACACTGCTAACCCTAATGCCTAACCCTAGCCACACTGCTAACCCTAATGCCTAACCCTAACCACACTGATACCCCTAATGCCTAACCCTAACCTTAAACTAAGACCAAAATGCTCATTTTAGTTTTCATGAATTTTTACAATATCGCCAATTGTGACTCTGCAGCTGGCCTAAGGGGAAATGGCTCAGTTCTGCCTCAAGGACAAGAGTCATGACAATAAAGGTCAACCTGCGTCCATTAGCTGACACACACTCGTGGGTTGTTATCCTACAAGGCCTGATTCTCCACACCAACCCCAGGCCTGTGTTTCACTGGGCAAAAGGTTACGGCACAATCAGTGTTGATGTTATCAGTTGTTCAGCAGCTCAGAGAGATGTAACATTAGCAGATGATGATTGGTTAATTTCACCCTTACTCCCGGAGACGTCCTTCTATTGATCGAGCCGATTGGCTCACGGCCGGGTTAACGCAGGTGACGGCGGAAGCTGATTTGATGCACTTTTTCTCTCTTCCTTATCCACTGTCTTTATTTTTTCTTTCCCTCGCTCGACGCTCTCCCTTGAATGGCCACCCACACATCTCTCCTCTCCTCTCCCCACGGCACTGCAGCCCTCACACACGTACACACACTAGGGCACACAAATGTACAGTCAAACACACACTCACTTGCTGTACACACACGTAACAAGAACGTAAACACACACACCTCTACTGCGGGTGCTGTAACGAGAGACAAGACGAGTGAGGGAGAGAGAAAAGACGAGTGATGGAGATGGAAAGACGAGTGAGGGAGAGAGAAAAGACGAGTGAGGGAGAGAGAAAAGACGAGTGAGGGAGAGAGAAAAGACGAGTGATGGAGATGGAAAGACGAGTGAGGGAGAGAGAAAAGACGAGTGAGGGAGAGAGAAAAGACGAGTGAGGGAGAGAGAAAAGACGAGTGAGGGAGAGAGAAAAGACGAGTGAGGGAGAGAGAAAAGACGAGTGAGGGAGAGAGAAAGACGAGTGAGGGAGATGGAAAGACGAGTGAGGGAGAGAGAAAAGACGAGTGAGGGAGAGAGAAAAGACGAGTGAGGGTGAGAGAAAAGACGAGTGAGGGAGAGAGAAAAGACGAGTGAGGGAGAGAGAAAAGACGAGTGAGGGAGATGGAAAGACGAGTGAGGGAGATGGAAAAGACGAGTGAGGGAGATGGAAAAGACGAGTGAGGGTGAGAGAAAAGACGAGTGAGGGAGAGAGAAAAGACGAGTGAGGGAGAGAGAAAAGACGAGTGAGGGAGATGGAAAGACGAGTGAGGGAGATGGAAAAGACGAGTGAGGGAGAGAGAAAAGACGAGTGAGGGTGAGAGAAAAGACGAGTGAGGGTGAGAGAAAAGACGAGTGAGGGAGAGAGAAAAGACGAGTGAGGGAGAGAGAAAAGACGAGTGAGGGAGAGAGAAAAGACGAGTGAGGGAGAGAGAAAAGACGAGTGATGGAGATGGAAAGACAAGGAGAAAGTGGAAAGGTTAGTGCAGGCGTAGTCCCAACTGTAAAATATATAAACACACTCCGAGGCTCCTGTGTGTGTGTGTGTGTGTGTGTGTGTGTGTGTGTGTGTGTGCGTGCGTGCGTGCGTGCGTGCGTGCGTGCGTGCGTGCGTGCGTGCGTGCGCGTGTTTATGTAGTGTGCTTTGACATATATCATTATAAGTGTATGCACTTGGACCCGACAAGCAGATTCTGTATCTATAAATGTGTAGGCCCATGTCCAGCGGCAGTACAGAAGAAGACAGCTAAAGATGGACATCTCAACTCAAGCGCCACAAACAGTTCACTACAGCGTCCATATAAGTGAGGTCTTCACAGCTATATTTAGTGTAGCTTCACCACAGTCGTGTACAGTCTTTTGACTGATTGCAGGTTTCGCCAAAACTGTCTCTACAGCTAGCCATAATGCTAACAGACACATCGTAGCCTGCTATCAACTCTAAGTCAAATGAATGGTCTCTCTAATACCTTAACATCTGGCTAGCATACGCGCAAACACGGAACACACACCCGGACACGCACGCAACACACACACGCGCGTCCACACGGCTAGCTAAACCCCCCCTCGCCGATCCCAAACTGATATGTCATCCATGCCTGGTTTAGCAGGACGACACACACTTCCTGTTGGGACTTTAACCCTGAACAGGGTCGGTCCCAATGTCCTCATATCACCCCTTGAGTCCCACTTCATCATATTGTTTTGCCACAGAGTGACCAGCATAGGCACCTCTGCACTATCGGTAACGTGGCCTCTCTTCTGGTGTCCATGATTATAGTAGAGTCAGACTGTGATATGGTTTTAACCTCTGGGTTTAATAAGCCCTTTTGCTCCAGAAATGCCCTGTTGCCCTGATCCTAGTCCACTCTCCTCCCCATCTCTCTTTTCTCTCAATCTCTCTCCATCTCTCTCTCTCTCTCTCTCTTCACTCCTCTATTCGCTGTCAGTCTTGGTGTGTGTTGGGAGGAGTCAGTGTATAGCTGCTTGTCGTCTCTTTGTCCCATCGAAGTGTGTGTGTGTGTGTGTGTGTGTGTGCTGGATGGGGACGGGGGGACAGTGCTGTGGGTCTAACAAGGCGTGACACGGCCCTTTGCTAGCCGGGTTCCATCACACACCCATGCTAATTAGGACCACGAGTGAACTCTACAGAACCCCTATAGAAGATAACATGCACACTCTCATGAGATAACAGTCGTTATCTCACCGCCCGCTACATAGAAATAACTGTTACTGAAGAGCCTGACCTCTCTCCCCAATCCTTTGGGTCACTGTCTCTCTCTCTTCTATCTAGTTCCCTCTCTCTCTTTCTCTATCTATCTTTTCCTCTCACTCTGTGTCCTTCTCTGTCGTATGTGAAGGGCAGATAAAGCGGTAAGCAGATTCTCCAAGAGCAAACAGAATCATACTCTTTCATAGTTATCATTAGAACAAAGATGGCCGCCATTTCTCTTTGCCACAACTGCCTCTCCTCCCATCCTCTTTCTTCTTCCTTATCTCCTCTATTGCTTGTTTGTAGAACAAGTGCAGAGTTGGTTTGCCATCCTATCTGCCTCTCCTGTCTCCCCTCTCCTCTCTCCTCCCCTCTCCACTCTCCTCCCCTCCACTCTCCTCCCCTCTCCCTCTCTCCCTCTCTCCTCTCTTCTCTCCTCCCCTCTCCTCCCCTCCACTCTCCTCCCCTCTCCCTCTCTCCCTCTCTCCTCTCCTCTCTTCTCTCCTCTCCTCTGGTTGTAAAAGGAGGAGGCTGTAGTTGGCAGTGTACGGTTTGTGTGTGTGTGTGTTCGTGCGTATATATATGCTCATGAGTGTGTGTGTGTGTGGTGGTGTTGGTGGGGGCTGTGTGTGCTTGCTTGTGGAGTGAAAGGTGGTAGGTGCAGTAGTGTGTCCTTCAGGCTAGTTGGTTGTGTGAGAGAGAGAGATGGAGAGAGAGAGATGGAGAGAGAGCTTCTGAGCAGTGAGACAGATGGAGGGAGAGATGAGAGAGAGAGTGGTCTGAGCAGTGAGACAGATGGAGGGAGAGATGGAGAGAGAGAGAGAGTGGTCTGAGCAGTGAGACAGATGGAGGGAGAGATGGAGAGAGAGAGTGGTCTGAGCAGTGAGACAGATGGAGGGAGAGATGGAGAGAGAGCGAGAGAGCAGTCTGAGCAGTGAGACAGATGGAGGGAGAGATGGAGAGAGAGAGCGGTCTGAGCAGTGAGACAGATGGAGGGAGAGAGAGAGAGCGGTCTGAGTAGTGAAACAGATGGAGCGAGAGAGAGAGAGAGAGCTGTCTGAGCAGTGAGACAGATGGAGGGAGAGAGAGAGAGAGAGAGAGAGAGTGGTCTGAGCAGTGAGACAGATGGAGGGAGAGAGAGAGCGATAGAGAGAGCGGTCTGAGCAGTGAGACAGATGGAGGGAGGGAGAGAGAGAGAGAGAGAGAGCGGTCTGAGCAGTGAGACAGATGGAGAGAGAGAGCGGTCTGAGCAGTGAAAGATGGAGGGAGAGATGGAGAGAGAGAGAGGTCTGAGCAGTGAGACAGATGGAGAGAGAGAGAGGTCTGAGCAGTGAGACAGATGGAGAGAGAGAGAGGTCTGAGCAGTGAGACAGATGGAGGGAGAGATGGAGAGACAGCTGGTGTACAGCTCCTCCCTCACTATAATAGTGATTTGAATATTTAAACCCTTAACGTTCGCAACTTGCTCTGAGCGCACACACTCACACACCTCTTCAGATGGTGCAGCTTGCCAGGGAGTAGGCCATATATAGGGTTAGCCAGGAGCTTGATGTTCTGGGTAGTTTGTTGGGAAGGGTACTACCTTATTTTGTCAGTAGAGTTCTACTGTAGTTCAGTAGATGGAACACCCCTTGGTACTGCTGAGAATCTACTGTGGAAAGAGAAAGGAAAGAGTATTCCTCCATGGGGCCTTGGTGTGTGTGTGTGTGTGTGTGTGTGTGTGTGTGTGTGTGTGTGTGTGTGTGTGTGTGTGTGTGTGTCTCTGCAGTGCGGACAGGGACCCACACAGCTGGCTCAGTCACAGCTCTTTTCCTTTCTTCCCCCTCTCCTCCCCTTCTCTCATTCCTTTTTTTGAAAGTTTGTTTGTTTGCAGCACTGGGGAGGGGAGAAAGAGAGGGAGAGGAGGAGAGAGAAGGCGAGAGAGAGGAAGAGAGAGGAACAGAGAGTATAATGTATTCTGTGTGACATTTGCATGTCTTTTTTCCTCCTCTACTAATTTATTTATTTAACCTTTATTTAACTAGGCAGAGGGTTAGTGTGAGGGCCACAGAGCAGCGGTTGGTGTGAGGGCCACAGAGCAGCGGTTGGTGTGAGGGCCACAGAGCAGCGGGTTGGTATGAGGGCCACAGAGCAGCGGTTGGTGTGAGGGCCACAGAGCAGCGGTTGGTGTGAGGGCCACAGAGCAGCGGTTGGTGTGAGGGCCACAGAGCAGCGGGTTGGTATGAGGGCCACAGAGCAGCGGTTGGTGTGAGGGCCACAGAGCAGCGGGTTGGTATGAGGGCCACAGAGCAGAGGGTTGGTGTGAGGGCCACAGAGCAGAGGGTTGGTGTGAGGGCCACAGAGCAGCGGTTGGTGTGAGGGCCACAGAGCAGCGGTTGGTGTGAGGGCCACAGAGCAGCGGTTGGTGTGAGGGCCACAGAGCAGCGGGTTGGTATGAGGGCCACAGAGCAGCGGTTGGTGTGAGGGCCACAGAGCAGCGGGTTGGTATGAGGGCCACAGAGCAGCAGTTGGTGTGAGGGCCACAGAGCAGCGGTTGGTGTGAGGGCCACAGAGCAGCGGGTTGGTATGAGGGCCACAGAGCAGCGGTTGGTGTGAGGGCCACAGAGCAGCGGGTTGGTATGAGGGCCACAGAGCAGAGGGTTGGTGTGAGGGCCACAGAGCAGCGGTTGGTGTGAGGGCCACAGAGCAGCGGTTGGTGTGAGGGCCACAGAGCAGCAGTTGGTGTGAGGGCCACAGAGCAGCGGTTGGTGTGAGGGCCACAGAGCAGCGGGTTGGTATGAGGGCCACAGAGCAGCGGTTGGTGTGAGGGCCACAGAGCAGCGGGTTGGTATGAGGGCCACAGAGCAGCGGTTGGTGTGAGGGCCACAGAGCAGCGGTTGGTGTGAGGGCCACAGAGCAGCGGTTGGTGTGAGGGCCACAGAGCAGCGGTTGGTGTGAGGGCCACAGAGCAGCGGGTTGGTGTGAGGGCCACAGAGCAGCGGGTTGGTGTGAGGGCCACAGAGCAGCGGTTGGTGTGAGGGCCACAGAGCAGCGGGTTGGTATGAGGGCCACAGAGCAGAGGGTTGGTGTGAGGGCCACAGAGCAGCGGTTGGTGTGAGGGCCACAGAGCAGCGGTTGGTATGAGCGCCACAGAGCAGCGGTTGGTGTGAGGGCCACAGAGCAGCGGTTGGTGTGAGGGCCACAGAGCAGCGGTTGGTGTGAGGGCCACAGAGCAGCGGTTGGTATGAGGGCCACAGAGCAGCGGTTGGTATGAGCGCCACAGAGCAGCGGTTGGTATGAGGGCCACAGAGCAGCGGTTGGTATGAGGGCCACAGAGCAGCGGTTGGTATGTGGGCCACAGAGCAGCGGTTGGTATGTGGGCCACAGAGCAGCGGTTGGTATGAGGGCCACAGAGCAGCGGTTGGTATGAGGGCCATAGATCATGGTCTACTCCCTAAACACCACTCACTGATTTGTCTCTCACTGCACTAAAGTGATGCAACACACACACAAACACACACGCATGTACATGCACACACACACACACATCTAGCAGCCACCCGTGTGTTGATTAGCTAGCAGGCAGTGCTAGCTAATTGCTGATGGTGCAGGGAGGGAGGAAGCGACAGAACTAACCACAGAGCCAAGCTGAGAGAGGAAGCTGAGAGAAGGAGGAAGGGAGTTTTAAAAAGAAAAGCTTTCCTTTAGCAGCAGGCACGTCACCAAACAGACTGGTTTAGCCTCTAGGTGTAAGCTCTCTCTTTACTTCTGTCTCTCTCTTTCACACACACACACACAGCCCTCTCCTTGGGTCCCTCCACACTTATTAATTGCCTCCACTTTTCTTCATTGACCCATGCTGGCAGACACACAGACACACACAGGGCGTCTGTCTCAGCCGAGAGAGAGGCCATGAGGAGCCACAGGGTGCGGATCATACCCATCATGCACCTGTGAACCTTCCCAGCATGCCCGCATAGAGCCAGGCACCAGGACTGTCAGGAAGAAACACTCCACTGAAGCCTGTAGACACACAGACAATATACACAGAGCTCACACATACACTGCAGGGACGGAGATTCACTCTTGTTATGCAATATACATCTCTGTCAGTCTATTACAACCTTTAACATCTCTGTCAGTCTATTACAACCTTTAACATCTCTGTCAGTCTATTACAACCTTTAACATCTCTGTCAGTCTATTACAACCTTTAACATCTCTGTCAGTCTATTACAACCTTTAACATCTCTGTCAGTCTCTCTCTATCATACTATGTCTTTCTGCTGGGTGTCTGTTTGTCAATCTCATCCATCCTCCGTCTGCTGTCTATCTATTCCCCATCTATCTCTCTTTCTCTCTCTATCTCTCTCTCTGACTCTCTCTCTCTCTCTCTCTCTCTCTCTCTGACTCTCTCTCTCTCCCCCTATCGCTCCCTCCTTCTCCCTCTCTCTGCGGCCTTGTCTTTACTTTCCTCTTAATTAAGAGTGATTGTTCAAGAGCATCAAGAGAGACATTGACCACAGGCGATACACACTCACACGCTCAGATTCCTCTCACAATTGACTGTCCTCATTATTAAAGTGGTTGGGGCTTTGACTGTAATATGGGAGAAGAGGGGACATATCACCTAAGGCAAGGTACCAGCTACAGTTTTTAATGCCTACTTAAAAAAAAAAAAATGTCACACACACTCACATGCCAACCCCTCACACACACTCTCTCACACACACACACACACACACACACACACACACACACACACACACACACACACACACACACACACGTATCCAGGTCCCAGTGGTGCAGGGGCAGGTTAATATCTCCCTAATTTGTTAAAAGGCTGATACAGGGCTGAGCAGTATGGAACAGAGATAGAACTGATACAGGGCTGAGCAGTATAGAACAGAGATAGAACTGATACAGGGCTGAGCAGAATAGAACAGAGATAGAACTGATACAGGGCTGAGCAGTATAGAACAGAGATAGAACTGATACAGGGCTGAGCAGAATAGAACAGAGATAGAACTGATACAGGGCTGAGCAGTATAGAACAGAGATAGAACTGATACAGGGCTGAGCAGTATAGAACAGAGATAGAACTGATACAGGGGGCTGAGCAGAATAGAACAGAGATAGAACTGATACAGGGCTGAGCAGTATAGAACAGAGATAGAACTGATACAGGGCTGAGCAGTATAGAACAGAGATAGAACTGATACAGGGCTGAGCAGTATAGAACAGAGATAGAACTGATACAGGGCTGAGCAGTATAGAACAGAGATAGAACTGATACAGGGCTGAGCAGTATAGAACAGAGATAGAACTGATACAAGGCTGAGCAGTATAGAACAGAGATAGAACTGATACAAGGCTGAGCAGTATAGAACAGAGATAGAACTGATACAGGGCTGAGCAGTATAGAACAGAGATAGAACTGATACAGGGCTGAGCAGTATAGAACAGAGATAGAACTGATACAGGGCTGAGCAGTATAGAACAGAGATGGAACTGATACAGGGCTGAGCAGTATAGAACAGAGATGGAACTGATACAGGGCTGAGCAGAATAGAACAGAGATAGAACTGATACAGGGCTGAGCAGAATAGAACAGAGATAGAACTGATACAGGGCTGAGCAGTATAGAACAGAGATGGAACTGATACAGGGCTGAGCAGTATAGAACAGCGATAGAACGGATACAGGGCTGAGCAGTATAGAACAGAGATAGAACTGATACAGGGCTGAGCAGTATAGAACAGAGATAGAACTGATACAGGGCTGAGCAGAATAGAACAGAGATAGAACTGATACAGGGCTGAGCAGTATAGAACAGAGATAGAACTGATACAGGGCTGAGCAGTATAGAACAGAGATAGAACTGATACAGGGCTGAGCAGTATAGAACAGAGATAGAACTGATACAGGGCTGAGCAGTATAGAACAGCGATAGAACTGATACAGGGCTGAGCAGTATGGAACAGAGATATAACTGATACAGTGCTGAGCAGTATAGAACAGAGATAGAACTGATACAGGGCTGAGCAGTATAGAACAGAGATAGAACTGTTACAGGGCTGAGCAGTATAGAACAGAGATAGAACTGATACAGGGCTGAGCAGTATAGAACAGAGATAGAACTGATACAGGGCTGAGCAGTATAGAACAGAGATGGAACTGATACAGGGCTGAGCAGTATAGAACAGAGATGGAACTGATACAGGGCTGAGCAGTATAGAACAGAGATAGAACTGATACAGGGCTGAGCAGTATAGAACAGAGATAGAACTGATACAGGGCTGAGCAGTATAGAACAGAGATAGAACTGATACAGGGCTGAGCAGTATAGAACAGAGATGGAACTGATACAGGGCTGAGCAGTATAGAACAGAGATAGAACTGATACAGGGCTGAGCAGTATGGAACAGAGATAGAACTGATACAGGGCTGAGCAGTATAGAACAGAGATAGAACTGATACAGGGCTGAGCAGTATAGAACAGAGATGGAACTGATACAGGGCTGAGCAGTATAGAACAGAGAACTGATACAGGGCTGAGCAGAATAGAACAGAGATAGAACTGATACAGGGCTGAGCAGTATAGAACAGAGATAGAACTGATACAGGGCTGAGCAGTATAGAACAGAGATAGAACTGATACAGGGCTGAGCAGTATAGAACAGAGATAGAACTGATACAGGGCTGAGCAGTATAGAACAGAGATAGAACTGATACAGGGCTGAGCAGTATAGAACAGAGATAGAACTGATACAGGGCTGAGCAGTATAGAACAGAGATAGAACTGATACAGGGCTGCTGAGCAGTACTTAAGAAGGGCTGAGCAGTATAGAACATAGATACTGATACAGGGCTGAGCAGTATAGAACAGAGATAGAACTGATACAGGGCTGAGCAGTATGGAACAGATATAGAACTGAGTCCCACACGACTTCTCTGCTTCTAGCTGTGTTTCTCCCATCAGCTGTATGTATCACAGTAGCCCTCCGTCAATCAATCACATTCATTTATAAAGCCATTTTAACATCAGCAGTTGTCACAAAGTGCTTATACAGAAACCCAGTCTAACATCCCAGGTGGCACCTCCCCAATAAAGAAAGAAAGAAACGTCAGATGAATTAAAAGGAGTACACTTGTTTTTTTCCCCATCCTGTCCTTTTCCCCTCTGACTGTAGATTTGTGTGGAGAGAGGAGGGCATGATGGGAACAGGAGAAAGAGAAAATAATTACATGACTTCGGGGACACTTAACACAGTATGGACTACACAGTGAGAACTCTCTGGAGTTAAAGTAGGGCATCGCAGGAGTGTGTGTGTGTGTGTGTGTGTGTGTGTGTGTGTGTGTGTGTGTGTGTGTGTGTGTGTGTGTGTGTGTGTGTGTGTGTGTGTGTGTGTGTGTGTGTGTGTGTGTGTTGAGAGAACTTGAACAGAGCATGCCGACAGGCCACTCACACACTCACTCTGTTAAAGAATGAATGTATAACCTATTTGGTCTTTTCTGACTTTCTGCCATAGATGCAGTGTATTTCTATCTCCCTGTTTGTGTTTCTCTAGCTGCTATAAGATAGATGGATGGAGGGTGTAATTGCTGTAAAACGACAGAACGAGATGAGATATGTATTGCTCTGGGTTCAGTGAATGGGGACCACTAAACCCTTGATGGAACCATCTGTCACAACTAAGTGAGCTGTTATGTATTTACTGCCACACACACACACACACACACACACACACACACACACACACACACACACACACTTCCTCATCATCGCCTGTTATCCTGCCTGAAGGTTATATAGCCTGTTATGTCTTGATGGCTCTATGAGAATACAGCTAACGTGGATATGGCCTGGCGCTGCCATCAAGTAGACAGCGGTGAAAGTCCTACTGTACGTACGAGGCGACTATCTCGGTTTGTCAATCGTGTACGTTGAAGAAGCCCACCGGCAAGCGGCCCCACCGGCAAGCGGCCCCACCGGCAAGCGGCCCGGTAGCGTAGATGTGAAACGTGGTAATACATTTCC
The DNA here is from genome assembly GCF_901001165.1 of Salmo trutta. NCBI lineage: Eukaryota > Metazoa > Chordata > Actinopteri > Salmoniformes > Salmonidae > Salmo > Salmo trutta. Next base: position 83,161 of record NW_021822877.1, on the reverse strand, counting down.
ATATGAGACGGCTGTATAATGTAGTATGTCTTCATCATTCTGGGCTAGTTGACTGGAGCAGCCATGAGATAAAGCTCAGAAGGCCGTCAGCGTTTTTGATTAAAGAATCCCGTCTCCGTCTTTCTGGCGACTCAGTTATTTCTTCAGACGCCTGCCTCTCCCTCCTCCCGGAAAATCGGAAATTGTCCTCCCCATTTCAGACGGTCTCCCCACAACAATCGCTGCAGGAAATTGGGCTTTAGGGCCGAGTTACAGAAGAGGGTGGATGCTCTATCCTGTGTAATCTGCTAATAACAGCCTTGGAGACGTGACTGTGGTCCTGATCTAAGGTAGTGCACTATAAATGACAATAGAATGCCATTTGGGGCGCACACCAGGAGTGTTGTTGCCTCTGCATTGGGCAGCCATTTACCTTTATTTATTTAACCAGGCAAGTCAGTTCAGAACAAATTCTTATTTTCAATGACAGCCTAGGAACAGCGGGTTAACTGCCTTGTTCAGGGGCAGAAGGACAGATTTGTACCTTGTCAGCTCAGGGATTCGAACTTGCAACTTTTCGGTTACCAGTCCAGCGCTCTAACCACTAGGCTACACTGCCCCATGTGACGAAGGCATTGTGTGTGGAGAGTCAGAGACAAAGAACATGCTATCATTACCTTTCAATCCAAGATGCACTCTGTGTGTGTGTGTGTGTGTGTGTGTGTGTGTGTGTGTGTGTGTGTGTGTGTGTGTGTGTGTGTGTGTGTGAACTCGAGATGCTTTTAACACATTCTTGGAAACCAGTCGGCTTTGTATGAATGTGTCAGTGTATTTCTGTATGTGTGTGGTGTCTCGGAAGAGTGTGATTGTGGTCTGAATTTTTCGGGAACTCAAGTTGGCAGTGTGTGATAACCATGACTAGCTAGTTGGTTGAAATGGCCACGGTCTCCAAGTTATGTATGTCAGAGGAACATACACAATCTGGTGAACACAGACGCAATAATGCCAAGGTTATTGACTGACAAACCAAGTATTCACCCAGCAAGACCAACTGTCACAATGTCCCATTATCACTTTCTATGTCAGTATGATTTCTACTAGCAAAACCTGTATGTTCTGTTGCCATAGTTTCATTTTGTGTTGTTTGTTTGTTTGTTTGTTTTTGTTTATGGATGGTTTAATTCTTTTCTTTAGGTTCTCCCATGCCATCCTCTCTACCCAGCCCATCAGTTACTGACCATTCACACTCGCAACCACCATCACCCAATCTCCATGACAACCAGAGCTCGTTGCTAAGTAGCGCCAGCGCCCATCCGGCGGTCCATGAGTCGGACGAGGACGAGGAAGAGTACACAGCCACGCTGTACTTACCTGTAACGCAGGTCACAGCTCACAGCCACCACGGCCTCGCCTGTAATGGTAAGGTTCAACGTCCCTACGATGTTCCCACAACCTTCTCTCCCTTTGCTGCACAACGTTCCCACAACTTTCTCCCCCTTTGCTGCACAACGTTCCCACAACCTTCTCTCCCTTTGCTGCACAACATTCCCACAACCTTCTCTCCCTTTGCTGCACAACATTCCCACAACCTTCTCTCCGTTTGCTGCACAACATTCCCACAACCTTCTCTCCCTTTGCTGCACAACATTCCCACAACCTTCTCTCCCTTTGCTGCACAACATTCCCACAACCTTCTCCTCCTTTGCTGCACAACATTCCCACAACCTTCTCCTCCTTTGCTGCACAACATTCCCACAACCTTCTCTCCCTTTGCTGCACAACATTCCCACAACCTTCTCTCTTTTTAGTATATAATGTTCTCAAAATGTCCTGTAATGGTAAGGCACAACGTCCCTACGATGTTCTCACAACGTTCTCTGTCTGCGCTCTATACCATTCCCACAATGTGCACAACATCCTCACAATGTTCCCTCTCTTTACTGCACAATGTTCCCGCTCTGTATTGCACAACGTTCCCTCAACGTTCCCTCTCTTTACTGTACAACATTCCCTCAACGTTCCCTCTTTACTGCACAACGTTCCCTCAACGTTCCCTCTCTTTACTGCACAACGTTCCCTCAATGTTCCCTCTCTTTACTGCACAACGTTCCCTCAACGTTCCTTATCTTTACTGCACAATGTTCTCTCTTTACTGCACAACGTTCCTTCAACGTTCCCTCTCTTTACAGCACAACGTTCCCTCTTTACTGCACAACGTTCCCTCAACGTTCCCTCTCTTTACTGCACAACGTTCCCTCTCTTTACTGCACAACGTTCCCTCTCTTTACTGTATAATGTTCTCACATTATCTTGCAATGGTGAGGCACAGCATTGTTGCAACGTTCTCTCTATTTACTATCACAACATTTACTCTCTTTACTGACAACAGAACGTTTCTCTATTCTCAATGTGTGCTAATGAAAATTCCCGGAACGTCCAGCTGTTTCTAGTTAGTCTGATTGATAGCCAGACAGACTCTTATAGAGAAGTTTAGTACATTTAGTTTCCCCATTCTAGCTAGTCTATATGTCCTCTCTCCCTGTCATGTGGTTGAAACCTCTGTCTGAACTGTGTGTCTGTTGTTTTAGCATTTCTGTCTGTTATGACCATTGTTTGACATGTGGTGTAGATTTAGTCTGGTAATTGCGGACCCAATGTAGTTGGGGTTGAAGTTAAAATGAAGGTTTAAGTGCGTCTCAAGTACACAGAGAGGACTAGTTTCTCCTAATGTGACATTAGAGCCATTCAGAGCAGAGGTCAGTGGCCCGACTGTGGATAGGAGACGGGAGGCTCTGTTAATCGGCCCGTTGGCTGTGACTGCATCTCGTTGTCATAGAGACAGGACGAGACCATGACAAGGCACTTCTCACCCCAACATGGCCCAGTTCTGGCCTGCCTCTCTTGCTCCCGCTGTCTGAGAGAAAGACTCATGCGCACACACAGACACACAGACACAAACAAGCACAGACACTCACAGACAGACAGACACTCATCCACCCTCACTCCCAGTGCCCCTGCCTCCAGTCATTCAGTGCTGTTTGGTCTTCACATCCCAAAATGAATTAGGGCTTCTCTGTGTTCCCAGTCTGACTGCATCAGTGTCAGGGAGAGAGAGGGAAGGAGAGGAGAGGTCCTAACCTGTAGTGGCTGTCCCTAGCAGACATCTGTGCTGTGAATCTAGAGGAGACGGGACAGAGAATGGAGAGAGATGCTGGTTTTTGAGGAGTGCTCAATTAAAGCTGTTTATACACATATGAATGTACTTAATTAAACAGCTAGAAAACGGTCTTGTTTATAAGCCATTTATAGGCAGAACTTCAAATATCTTTGAACATATTTATCTGTTGAAGAGTCCATTTTGTCATGTTCATCTGTGGTAGAGTCCATTTTGTCATGTTTATCTGTAGAAGAGTCCATTTTGTCCTGTTTATCTGTAGAAGAGTCCATTTTGGCATGTTTATCTGTAGAAAAGTTCATGTTCATCTGTTGAAGAGTCCATTTTGTCATGTTCATCTGTAGAAGAGTCCATTTTGTCATGTTTATCTGTAGACGAGTTCATGTTTATCTGTAGAAGAGTCCATTTTGTCATGTTTATCTGTTGAAGGGACCATTTTGTCATGTTTATCTGATCTAGTCATGTTCTCATATGTCTTTACTTAAAGTTTTGTCTTTGATGGCTCGATTTATTGACTTGAGCTATGAGGTTAATTATGAAGCTCCCTCTCATCATAATCCCCAACAGACAGCTATCCAACACACACACACACACACACAAAGCTAACCACACCGTCCACCATCCCCTCTAAATTCATCCTATGTTTATTACCGACGGAGGAAACTTCATTTCCACACTATATACACAGCCAAATCCACGGCCATCATGACCGTTGAAATCTAATCAGAGCCAGTTGAACATAAGGAAGTGAGATCTTCTATGATCCACGTCCCCTCAGAGCTTCTCTCCCCTCTCGGACCTTTCATATAGAGTGGTTCAGCCATCTGATAGTCATCTGGACCTACAGCAGAGTAGCAGAGCAGTCTAGACCCCAGCACACGCACACACACACACACACACGCACACACGCACGCACACACACAATACTTCCAACCCCAGACGCCCAAGCCTTCAGAAGACAACCAGAGACGCCATCCCCCTCCCCCATTGACAGCTAGAGACTGACTGAAAGGCTGAAAGTAAAGCTTCGTGAGGAAAAAAAATAAGACTTTGTCGCCACTTTACGTTTTTTAAGTAGGCAATTTTCGTAGGCGCGCGCCTCAATCGATGTCTAAATGGAAGACGTTTTAACGAGACACCATACCTGGGGGGGAGAAAGACGCCGTGAGGACTTTTAGCTCTGGGAGGGAGGGAGGGAGGGAGGGAGGGAGGGGGGGGGGGAGGAGGAGGAGAGAGAGAGAGAGAGAGAGAGAGAGAGAGAGAGAGAGATGGTTCCAGTGTCTTCATGTCAATCTTCCATAACCATCTCCTCTTCTCAGTGACTGGGATCACTTAGTAAAGCAAACAGGCTCGCTGGCGCCCAGGTCCAGTCCACTCTGCTCCTCCTCTGAGACCTGGTGTGAAACTGGATGAGTGGAGAGAGGGAGACAAGGAGGAAGGGAATGAGAGAGGGAGAGGAAATTATAGAGAGGCAAAGGCAGAGAGAGATAGGGTCAGCTTGGAAGATTACAGTCTCCAGCCACCTATACTAACTACTTGGTGGGCCAGAAAAGGAGAGAAGAAGGGTTTGCAGGGAGAGAAAGGGTCAGTCTACAGTCTCAGTCCTCTCATACAGAGAGAAAGGGTCAGTCTACAGTCTCAGTCCTCTCATACAGAGAGAAAGGGTCGGTCTACAGTCTCAGTCCTCTCATACAGAGAGAAAGGGTCGGTCTACAGTCTCAGTCCTCTCATACAGAGAGAAAGGGTCGGTCTACAGTCTCAGGCCTCTCATACAGAGAGAAAGGGTCGGTCTATAGTCTCAGTCCTCTCATACAGAGAGAAAGGGTCAATCTATAGTCTCAGTCCTCTCATACAGAGAGAAAGGGTCAATCTACAGTCTCAGGCCTCTCATACAGAGAGAAAGGGTCAGTCTACAGTCTCAGGCCTCTCATACAGAGAGAAAGGGTCAGTCTACAGTCTCAGTCCTCTCATACAGAGAGAAAGGGTCGGTCTACAGTCTCAGTCCTCTCATACAGAGAGAAAGGGTCGGTCTACAGTCTCAGGCCTCTCATACAGAGAGAAAGGGTCAGTCTATAGTCTCAGTCCTCTCATACAGAGAGAAAGGGTCAATCTATAGTCTCAGTCCTCTCATACAGAGAGAAAGGGTCAGTCTACAGTCTCAGGCCTCTCATACAGAGAGAAAGGGTCAGTCTACAGTCTCAGGCCTCTCATACAGAGAGAAAGGGTCATTCTAAAAAACTAGGCCAAGCTATCTTTTGCACAAAAAATGTGCTCCTTTTACTGTAAGTGCTCGAAGAATAGATGCTATTTGAGAAACTATTGAGACAAAGCCATTGACAGATGGGCTTGAATAGAAGCACATGCAGGACAATCAGAGAGAATAGACAGAATGCTGGAGACTCAGGGCCAGCAAAGGGTGAAGGACCACTATGAAAACAGAAAAACAGAGAGCTCTGTGCACAGAAGTACTCAGTGTGAATGAATAGAGAGAGAAAGGGAGCGAGAGACCGAGAGAGAGGGGGGGAGAGAGTTGAGAGAGGGTCAGCGTGAAGACTCCAGTCTTCCATGAAGAGAAAGGGAGAAAGAATGGATGAAACAGGGAGGAGGCTTGTGAGGGGCTGGAGAGGAGGGCTGTTTGTGCTAATGGGCAGCCGGAAGGTCACAGTGGGTGACCCATTTACACAGACCCCGGGTCTCTCCCTCTCCTTCACACCGCTAGCCTCAGTCTTATACAGCACCACAACAACCCTCAAGTGTTCTCGTCTGTGAAGCTGAGGAGGAGAGAATAACTACAGTTTTGGTGCTTTTCAATCTGGACTTACCCTCACACCAGAGTGTTACCAGGGTTTAATGTTACTCATCATTACTCATTGTGTATTTATTATTACTTGTATTATCACGTGTTTTACTTTTCTATTATTTCTCTATTTTCTTTCTCTCTGCATTGTTGAGAAGGGCCTGTAAGTGAGCATTTCACTGTTAGCCTACACCTGTTGTTAACGAAGCATGTGATTATCCTTTTGTCTGGGTTAGCCCTCCTCTGACATGGACCTTATTGTCAGTGACGCGCTAAAGATCACCAGTCCGCGCTAACGCCTCCTGCAACAGACCGGTACAGGCCCTGACCTTCTCTAGCTCTCTCGCTCTCTAGCTCGCTCTCTCTCTAGCTCTCGCTCTCTAGCTCTCTCTCTCTCTCTCTCTCTCTCTCTCTAGCTCTCTCTCTCTCTCTAGCTCTCTCTCTCTCTCTAGCTCTCTCTCTCTCCCCCAATCCGTCCCTCCTTCACTGTTGATGGCCATTGTCAGATGTCTCTCTCCCTCTCTCTCCCCCCTTCCCTCTCTCTCTCCCTATTTCCCCTTCACTGTTGATGGCTATTGTCAGATGCAGTAAGCATGAAAGTAGCAATTTTACAGCCCAGGATTTCCAATAACATTTACCGTAGACCCCCAGAACTAACCCACGCATGGCTGACTGGCTCTGCACCGTACCACTGTCTTGTCTGTCTTTCCAATTCCCTCTCTTTCTGTCCATCTCGGTCTCGCTCTCCTTGTCCGAGGTCTCTCGCTCTTTCCTTCTCTCTCTCTAGCTCTCTTTTTCTCTCTCTCTCTCTCTCTCTCTCTCTGCCTCGCTCTCTCTCCGTCTTGTGTTAGGAGTGTCAGTCACTCGGAAGATAGGCGAAATAGATTCCATCCTCTCTCGTGTCTCTCCTCTTGTCTCGGTACGGGGTGTGTAAGGGCAAGGGTGTCTGCTTCAGTGCCTTCTATAAAGTCAAAAGCCGATAGTAATGAAAAACACGCCGCGGTGTCTGCCTGTCTGTCTGCCTGTCTGTCTGCCTGGCTGCCTTCCCCAAGTCAAAGGACCCCTCCGTGTGAAATGGCACACAGAGTACTGTAGAAGGTCAAACATTGACTGTGCGGGCTCAGGATGTCACCCATGTCACAAAGATAGATGCCACCGTCCCACAATACCTGAGGAGAGATGCATTGTGTGTGTGTGTGTGTGTGCGCGCGTTTGTGCGTTTGTACATGAATGTAATGTTTCTTACATTCATTATGATTCTGTGTTACAACCTTTCCATGGTTGTTCTGTTTATACACGGCAGCCACTACGATTCATGTGTTTGTGGGTGTTTTCAGTGTCAGTAGCTTCAAGTGGAGATCTGTGCATGTGTCCTTGTAAACATTTTACAATCATGTCCCTTTTGTTTGGACCTGGCAGAGCTGCAAAGGAACATCTATTTTCTATGTAACAGTCATGGAAGCCTCCACACCCCCACATACACACACACACACACACACACACACACACACACACACACACACACACACACACACCTCTCCCCCTTCCCTGCACAGTGTGAATGTAAATGCAAATGGACGGTCAAACAGAGCTGTGCCCAACAACACTACACTGTCTACTGGGCTCCACTTCAGTGGGTCCTCGTCCTGTGATGTTAGCTCTCCGTGCTGGATGCCTGTGTAAAATGTGATATGCGCGCTTCCACTAAATCTCTATCCTCGCTGTGGCATGCGCCCGTCCCGTGTTCGTGAGAAATGCAGTACTTTGAGGTCGTCTCACCGTGGTTTTTATAGGACGTCTCAGCATGCTAGCAGATACCCATAGACTTCCAGTCATTACGCTAATGCTAGTTAGCATTGGCTCGCGAAACTACCTCTAACTTCCTTCATACTGGACACAGAGACATAAAAATGGTATCAACAAGTTCATCTGACTCTGGGGAGGAATGAAGTGTCCCTTTAATCTACCAGGAGTAACCATGGCAATCTGCTTGTACGAACCAGGAATATCGTTGTTTGTTTGTTTGGGCATAGTGACGTCAACAGTGAATATCACTGAATGGAATCCCATTTCATGGTCTTGTCTTCGTAGCTGAGGTTATTTGGAATCCTGCTCTCGTGACTTATATGTCCAAATGTCACCCTTTGACCTCGAGGATGTCCTCTCGTTCTAATGGTTAAGACCCAAATCCCACCGGTTACGCCGACTTCTTCTCTGTCAGTGGATAAACCAGGCTATTACACGGCGATCGAGTCTTACACTGTATAAATGTTACATTGAACGCACAACGCAATTACCACAGAACAAGATATTTCATTTTCCCAGTGACATTGCACTTAATCATTCCTCCATATATTTGACTGGAAGGTACAACCTCACACTTAAAAGCCTCAACTCTCCCTTCCAACATGTTATGTCCGGGAAATTCGTCATTTAAGAAAGATGACTCTCCTTCACTTGCTCCCCCCCCCACCCCCTTTAAAGCAATTACACAGTCTCTCTTTCCCCTCCATCTCTCCCTCTCTCCAATAGATAGATCAGTCACCCAGTCAGGATGGATGATGAAATGTGACTCCCAAATGGCACCCTATGTAGTGCACTACTTCTGACCAGGGCCCATAGGGCTCCGGTCATAAGTAGTGCACTCTATAGGGAATAGGGTGTGCCATTTGTGACGCAGCCTCAGTCTTGCTCATCTTAACGTCTGAGATGGCCGTTTAGTAACCGCTCACGTCTCACGTCTCACGTCTCCCTTCCACCGTTTGAGAAATGGCATTTCTTCTACCGTATTTCATCTTCTTCTTCTTCTTTGTCTCCTTCTTCTTCTTCTCTTCTCTCCCTCTACGGGGGTCCACAAGCATTGACGCTCCATTGATCCCACTCTAATGATTTCCCCTCTGAGTTGGTCAATATTTAAGCAGCACTTTGTACCCAGAGTAAAATCATAGACACCTGGGCTGATAAATGTCATAACCCGTTGATATTTACATTTCATAAATAGCAGCGTGGCGCGACCGGACGGCGTGTTTGAAGAGCCAGACGGCTGGAGACGGATTCAGATATGAGATATGGACCAGATTATTCCTTTCATCTGGTCAGGGTAGAATGACAGCAGGGTAGAGTACAGGGTAGAATGACAGCAGGGTAGAGTACAGGGTAGAATGACAGCAGGGTAGAGTACAGGGTAGAATGACAGCAGGGTAGAGTACAGGGTAGAATGACAGCAGGGTAGAGTACAGGGTAGAATGACAGCAGGGTAGAGTACAGGGTAGAATGACAGCAGGGTAGAGTACAGGGTAGAATGACAGCAGGGTAGAGTACAGGGTAGATGACAGCAGGGTAGAGTACAGGGATAAAGGCTGTGTCCAGCGGGAGAGTCCTATGGGGCCATGAGTTTTGTTCTGGTCTGGAAAGCCTCCTGGCCCTATACCATGCTACTGTTAGATAGATTGTTGTATGGGATTGGTAAGCCTTTGATTCTTGTAACTGGGCCAAATCTTGCCTAACTAACCTAGTTTCACCTAGTCATGTCCTGATTTCCGCCTGCCTCTGGGAGTGTGTGTGTGTGTGTGTGTGTGTGTGTGTGTTGCCTGTGAGGGTACTGAAGGGTACACAAGCTGTGTGGAAATTGAAAGGAACAACACCAGATTGACCTTGACTGGCCTTCTCTTGGAGAGATGACGAGCAAACACTCCCTCTTACCGACACACACCTGTCATCCTCCGCCCCACACAAAGCCTGCCTCTGCTCTCTAGAAAATAAGCTTTGTTCTCCATTTGGTGTGGGTCGGCGGGCAGAGAGGACGCTTCGTCTTGTCGATGCCCAACAAAGAGCTCTCCGCCTGGGTGACAGTCGCTAAAGGTTAGACCTGTTCTCTGGAGGAGATGGAAGTGAAATTAGCTTCACGCACCACAACCCAGGTCCAAGGCCCCGCTCACGCCTGATTCTGGTTACAGCCGACCACAGGCTGCTGTGTGGTCCGTCTACCAACCCTCGCGTTCCTCTCCTCTCTTCTTCTTTCGCTCCGTTCTTTCTCTTGGTCGCTTACTTATATATCACCCCCTCACCTTCTCTCACGCTCAAAAACTCTTTCTCATGCTCACTCAAAACCTCTCCATCGCTCTCTCCATCCCTCCCTCTCATCGCCCTCTTCGCCACCTAACCCCACAGCCGGCGCCTTGGCGCGGACAACAAAGCTCGCGGCAATGCATGATGGGATTGGGATGACAGTGTGAAAGCTTTCCAAGAGGAGCCGTGGACAGGACCCAATGATGGAATCACTCGGGGTCTGGTCTGGCCAGGGCAATCTGGTCTGTGTTTAATGTCTCTCTCCCTCCCTCCCTCTTTCTCTCTCTCTCTCTCTCTCCATCCATCCATCCTTCTGCCCAGCTAGCCAACCAGCCAGCTAAACAATGACCAGATTTCTTGTCCCTGTCCACTCTAGACAGCCCGTAAGTGATGTTCTTCAGAGTCTGGACCAGTTAAGTAATGTTCTTCAGAGTCTGGACCAGTTAAGTGATGTTCTTCAGAGTCTGGACCAGTTAAGTGATGTTCTTCAGAGTCTGGACCAGTGAATTGATGTTCTTCAGAGTCTGGACCAGTTAAGTAATGTTCTTCAGAGTCTGGACCAGTTAAGTGATGTTCTTCAGAGTCTGGACCAGTTAAGTGATGTTCTTCAGAGTCTGGACCAGTTAAGTAATGATCTTCAGAGTCTGGACCAGTTAAGTGATGTTCTTCAGAGTCTGGACCAGTTAAGTGATGTTCTTCAGAGTCTGGACCAGTTAAGTAATGTTCTTCAGAGTCTGGACCAGTTAAGTAATGTTCTTCAGAGTCTGGACCAGTTAAGTAAAGTTCTTCATAGTCTGGACCAGTTAAGTGATGTTCTTCAGAGTCTGGACCAGTTAAGTGATGTTCTTCAGAGTCTGGACCAGTTAAGTGATGTTCTTCAGAGTCTGGACCAGTTAAGTGATGTTCTTCAGAGTCTGGACCAGTTAAGTGATGTTCTTCAGAGTCTGGACCAGTTAAGTAATGTTCTTCAGAGTCTGGACCAGTTAAGTGTCATTGGCCAACTAACACATCTACCAAATGAGGCATGTCTTGGAATTGAACGGCAGGATGAATTGAAAAGTCAATAATACATAGTACTCTATTGAAACCCAAAGAAAGGGAACCAGTTATATCTATTCTCCATCAATCGATGCACTTTCATGGTGATGTCGTTATGTGTTTGCATGTCATGTCCTTATTGAAGATATCAGAAGAGACATGGTGCATGTCCATCTCACTAGTAGGTCTCTCTGTATTGATGGTCCGTCAGATATATATCTCCCCCTCTCACTCTGCCCCGCTGCTTTCAGTTCCACCCCATCTCCATGCTCTCTCTCGCTCTCTCTTTCTCTCTCTCTCTCGCTCTCTCTTTCTCTCTCTCTTCAATCCTACTATTGATAAAGAGAGACGTAGAAGTATCACAAGGTGAAACATGACAGCTCGCTGGCGTCGTTGACAAATAACCTTTCCCGAAAATGCTCGTCAAAGCCTCAGAATGATGGCCCGTCGCTTTCAACGACTCGCCGCCTGTTTGAAATGTCAATTTATCATCTCGACTCGACGTCAGGCGCCGCAAGCCTGGCGTTCGCCAGGGATATTGGGTAAAGGATCGAGGAGGGAGATGCCAGTTATCATAAAGGCAGAAGTGAATACACACACACGCGCACACACACACACACACACACAGACTGATTGACTGACGGACATCTCTGAACTCCTGGTCTGATTTCTTCATTTAAAGAAGTGATGCTTTTATAAACGTCACCTGAGAGGGCTTTGAGTGGGAAGTAAACATTTTGGCACCAAACTCATTTTGGCTCTTGGCTTTTTCCAGCTTCTCGTTGTGGAAGAACTGTTTAATATGCCTGATGCTTGACAGAGACTCTGACAGGATTTAAACCTGAATAGGCTTCAGCTGACAGCTCTGTGTGTGTGTGTGTGTGTGTGTGTGTGTGTGTGTGTGTGTGTGTGTGTGTGTGTGTGTGTGTGTGTGTGTGTGTGTGTGTGTGTGTGTGTGTGTGTGTGTGTGTGTGTGTGTGTGTGTGTGTGTGTGTGTGTGTGTAACACTGTTTTCCTATGCATCCTTCTATCAGTCAGTAATAAATCAACAGCAGCGGCAGGCCCATAATCCTGTCTGTTTCAGATGACCATGACTACGGAGGGTTTGGTGTGGTGGTGATTGGAATGGGACAGTGTTTATCAGACAGACAGAAGACAGAGGACATATGGTAGCTGTTGTTGCAGAGAGGGGGAAACGCGTGTAAACACTGCGCTGCTCTTTGGGATTTTTGTTTTGGTTCAGCGGTGCGGAGACTGATGTCTTCCATATGACACGCTGAGGGACTGCGATCCCACTCTATCTCATGATACTCTGTCGTGTGTGTGTGTGTGTGTGTGTGACCTAGGATTTAGTTCCCTTTCCCTCCATTTCTTCAAACTAAATCTACCAGCATTGAGTGAGTGGGGTTTTAAATGTTACTACTGATCTTGTTTTTAAAGGCAGTTATATTTCCTGTATCTGTCCGTCACCGTAACAGCCAAATAAAGTGGAGGTGAAGGGAATTATGGTCTTCTACCCTTCACAGTGGGTCTTTAACCATTTCTACTCACCTTACTCACCTTTAGTTCATCCTTAACCCTGAACTCTGAACTCTTCCCCTCCCACTGATCCTCCTCTCTCTCTCTCCTCAATTTCTCTCTCTCTCTCCTCCAATTCAATTCAAAGGGTTTTATTGGCATGGGAAACATATGTTTCTCTCTCTCTCCCTCCCCTCGTTCTTTCTTTCTCTCTCTCTCTCTCCCTCCCCTCTTTCTTTCTTTCTTTCTCTCTCTCTCCCTCCCCTCGTTCTTTCTTTCTCTCTCTCTCTCCCTCCCCTCTTTCTTTCTTTCTTTCTCTCACTCCCTCCCTCCTTTCTCTCTCTCTCGTTTCAAAAGGTCACTGTATCTCCCCACAGCCATCAACCTCACCATTAAACACTGACATGGCCCTGAAGAAAAGAGTATAAAAAAACAAGCTGGTTTAGATTATGAAAGCAGATAAGCAACTCAATCTCCCCTAGCCTTCACAAACCCCTCTGGTCCAGCCAGGAGAAGGATGTCAGCACACACACACGCACAGACGCACACACACATAGACACAGACACACACACACGCACACATACACACATAGACACACACACACAAACGCAGACAGAGACACAGCAATGGCTATCACTCTCACCGTTAGGAGCTGAACGGACCTGGGCTGTAATTTAGCTCCTGCCAACAAATCCTAATCAGATAGGCCTCTTAAAGTGTAGACACTAACCTAACAGAAGGGCATGTGTGTGACGGGGTGGAGACCCCCTGATGAATGACAGGCAGCAGTCCATCAGTCAGGGTTGGGTTTCAAAGGCAAGCCTCTTGTAAAGCCTGCATCTGTCTCCTCACATCTCATCCATCACACACACACACACACACACACACACACACACACACACACACACACACACACACACACACACACACACACACACACACTATTCCACTCACTCCCCCCAGACCTAGGCAGCCTGAGCCAGCTTACACCTTGGCCCCTCTCCTGGCCCTTCCCTTGGGCCATCTTGAGTCCTTCCCAACCTTCACTCTTCATGGGCCCTCTCTCGACTTCTCTCTGCCCATCTCAAGCCACCAGGCCTGGGCATCCACGGTGAAAGGTTGAGTGGGTGGAGGCCTGGATCTCTGGATCCTGTCTGGTCTGCCTTGCTAGAGGGTTAGAAGGTCTAGTCTACAGGGGTCAGTCAGGGTACTGTGTGTCTAGTGAAGGTCATCTAGCCAGGTTAACTGGGATACGCTTGGTGCCATGTGTCATGTTAATGGTCTGTGTTTAAGAGCCAGTGAAAGGAGAGTGGATGAGAAGCCCTGTAGTGAGACGGATGCTCTAGGCTTCACTGGGGAACTGAACTCATGTCAAAAACATATGGCGCTGAAATGGATACATATTGAGCTCCGTGTAATGTGTGCTGTCGGGCGGTGTGAAGGAGCAGCTTTGTTTGTCTGTGTGTGTGTGGGTGGGTGTGTGGGTGTGGGTGTCTACTTATTGGCCTTCCTCATTTCTTTGACTGTCTTTAAATATTGCCTTCCCAATTTACCTGGTTTTGTCCACATGCCATGTTATTCCAAATTATAAAAACATTTATAGCCAGACACACACACACACACACACACACAGTCCTGGCAGAGAACAGCAGGGCTTGCCAAGTCAGTGCTGAGCGCTCGGAGGTGGGATCATCATGTTGGCTCTGTGTCTCGTCTCACGTCTTATGGAGGAACGGTTAAATAATGCAAAGCTTCAATTAGGGCTCTTTGGGGGTCTAAACCAGTGCCATTCCATTTAGACACCCCTAATTCCACTGCAGTTAAACCCAGAGCCTGTAGCAACTCAGCCCCTTGGAGGAGAGCGGGAGAGAAGGAGGAGAAAATAAGAGAGGGAGGAGAGGAGGTGGAAGGGTAGAGAGGAGGGAGCGAAGAGACGGGGCGAGGGAAGATAGCAGATAAAAAGGAAGGGAGTAGGAGAGGGAGTGATTTTTCTTCTTTTGTGCTGATTGCTTTCATGCAGTTCCAGGTCAGGGCTCAGGTTGTCGGAGGAAAATGGAAATCTAAACATTTCATGGCCGACATGTCGCTGTGACCCCGGGCTCATCCCTCTCTGTCTCGCTCTCTGTTTCTCTCTCTCTCTCTCTCTCTCTCTCTCTCTCTCTCTCTCTCTCTCTCTCTCTCTCTCTCTCTCTCTCTCTCTCTCTCTCTCTCTCTCTCTCTCACCCCTTCTTCCAGGTCTTTGCTGTGCCTTTGTTGTGTGCTTGGTTTACCCCGGCTATACTCCTCCATCTCCCTTTGTTTGCTCTATTACCGAGAGGCTGTTATTCCCTGGTCTTTTCTCTGAAGCAGTAGGCGCTATATCTGAATAGTTTTCTCCCACTCTGCTTCCATTGTAGTCTCACAATGTAGGTCCGTCAGGGTGCTCAGTTCAGTGATTGAGACTCAAAGTTCTCGGATCAAAAGGTCATCCCTATACCATACCATTCAGTCTTCCAGGATAGACCTGCATAATGAGCCTTCCTGATATACGGTCCGTCACATGGCATAGCGTCCACCATGCGTTTTCTTTCCCCTTCCTTTGTCCTCAGTGGCTTTAGCTCTGGGGATTCCCCCTCTCTCTTTGTGTGTTTTGGGGGGGGGGGGGGGGGGGGGGGTGAGTAGAGAGGGAGAGAGGGAGGCGTGTCCAGGGCCAGATGTGAAGCCAGCCATCACGTCAGCTCACGGACGATCAAACAACCTCACACTCGTCCAGCCTCCGCCTCACCTGGGGGAGAGTCCACACACTATCTCTCCACACACTATCTCTCCCCACTTCATTTTATCCTCCCCTAGCTCACTTTTCTCTCCCCCTTCTCTCTCTCTCTCTCTCTCTCATTGCCGCTGCCTCTTCCCTCCTTCATTTCTCCCCCTTTCCTTCATCTTCCTCTCTCTCTCTCTCTCTTTCCTCCATATCATTCTCTCTCACCTCTTTTGTCTCCCTTCGTTCTGAGGTTGCCCATAGAAACAGGTCTAGTACCAAACCCCAAACTGACCTCAGACCAGTGTCTATAGGCATTGTTGTCATCCTACTCCACATGACGCCTGGTAGCCCATAGAGAAACAGTGTTAGGCCAGCTACTGTGTCAACATGCCACTGACTGTTGACTCAGCGCTGCCAAGGACACTACCAGGGCCCAGATGACATGCCACCGCTCCCCCACCGACAGGCATCGCTGGTGGGCTACAAACACTCAGCTTGGTGGGGTGGCTGGAGGGCTGGTTGGAGGGATGGCGGGAGAGGGGGGTGTTTGCGCACATGTCGTGGACGATCACTGTCAACTGTCACTGCTGATGTCCCCTCAACCCTGGTGATGTGTGTGTGTGTGTGTGCGCATCAACGTGAATGGAAAAGGGGACAGTAGCACGGATCATCTCCATCTCACCAACCACAGTCACATCACCCGGTGCGCTGCACCATCACGTTCCCTCACGATAAGCCCTATCTTCCTCTCATAATGCCTGTGTATCATCAGAACCTACTCACTCAATCAAATCACACAAAGTGTTATTTGTCACATGCGCCGAATACAACTGGTGTAGACTTCCCCGTTAAATGCTTGCTTACGAGCCCTTCCCAACGATGCAGAATTTAAATATAAAAACAGTAACACAAGAGGAATAAAATGAATGACACAATACTGGAGCTACATACAGTAAGTTCCAGTACCATATCAATGTGGAGCTACATACAGGAAGTACCAGTACCATATCAATGTGGAGCTACATACAGTAAGTTCCAGTACCATATCAATGTGGAGCTACATACAGGAAGTTCCAGTACCATATCAATGTGGAGCTACATACAGGAAGTACCAGTACCATATCAATGTGGAGCTACATACAGGAAGTACCAGTACCATATCAATGTGGAGCTACATACAGGAAGTACCAGTACCATATCAATGTGGAGCTACATACAGGAAGTTCCAGTACCATATCAATGTGGAGCTACATACAGGAAGTACCAGTACCATATCAATGTGGAGCTACATACAGGAAGTACCAGTACCATATCAATGTGGAGCTACATACAGGAAGTTCCAGTACCATATCAATGTGGAGCTACATACAGGAAGTTCCAGTACCATATCAATGTGGAGCTACATACAGGAAGTTCCAGTACCATACCAAATTGAAGCTACATACAGGACGTTCCAGTACCATATCAATGTGGAGCTCCATACAGGAAGTTCCAGTACCAAATCAATGTGGAGCTACATACAGGAAGTTCCAGTACCAAATCAGTGTGGAGCTCCATACAGGAAGTACCAGTACCAAATCAGTGTGGAGCTCCATACAGGAAGTATTGATATGGTACTTCCAGTACCATATCAATGTGGAGCTCCATACAGGAAGTACCAGTACCATATCAATGTGGAGCTCCATACAGGAAGTACCAGTACCATATCAATGTGGAGCTACATACAGGAAGTACCAGTACCAAATCAGTGTGGAGCTCCATACAGGAAGTACCAGTACCATATCAATGTGGAGCTCCATACAGGAAGTACCAGTACCATATCAATGTGGAGCTCCATACAGGAAGTACCAGTACCATATCAATGTGGAGCTACATACAGGAAGTACCAGTACCAAATCAGTGTGGAGCTCCATACAGGAAGTACCAGTACCATATCAATGTGGAGCTCCATACAGGAAGTACCAGTACCATATCAATGTGGAGCTCCATACAGGAAGTACCAGTACCATATCAATGTGGAGCTCCATACAGGAAGTTCCAGTACCAGATCAATGTGGCGAGGTAGGAGGAATCAAGAGGTAGATATGTACATGGAGGCAGGGTAAAGTGACTAGACATCAGGATAGATAATAATAAGGTATTAGAGGTAGATATGTACATGGAGGCAGGGTAAAGTGACTAGACATCAGGGTAGATAATAAGGTATTAGAGGTAGATATGTACATGGAGGCAGGGTAAAGTGACTAGACATCAGGATGGATAATAATAAGGTATTAGAGGTAGATGTGTACATGGAGGCAGGGTAAAGTGACTAGACATCAGGATGGATAATAATAAGGTATTAGAGGTTGATATGTACATGGAGGCAGGGTAAAGTGACTAGACATCAGGATGGATAATAATAAGGTATTAGAGGTAGATGTGTACATGGAGGCAGGGTAAAGTGACTAGACATCAGGATGGATAATAATAAGGTATTAGAGGTAGATATGTACATGGAGGCAGGGTAAAGTGACTAGGCATCAGGATAGATAATAATAAGGTATTAGAGGTAGATGTGTACATGGAGGCAGGGTAAAGTGACTAGACATCAGGATAGATAATAATAACAACAACACATGAAGGTGAAAATACAATCTAACGTTTGTTCAGGTTCTAAATAGCCAGGCTGCCATCTGAAGAAAAGGAGAGAAGAGAGGAAGCTGGAAGTGGTGTGAAGAATCAAGCTCCCCAGGGAGGGAGGAGAGCTTGGGGGGCGTTTGGGAGGATAGCGGGGTCTCGTATTACAAGTGGTTTGTATGTAATCCAGGGCCAACGTAAAGGGGATTTAGGTCTGGAGCTAGAGCTCAGTGCTGATTCCATAGAGCGAGAGGCAGAGAGACCGAGAGGGAGACAGCGAGAGATGAGGATAGGCTACCCGTCCTGTTGGGGGAGGACGCAGAGAGCTGTGTGTTGGCAGCGCACTACATTGCTGCCTGCCATAAAATGAGGGACAGTGTCTGACAGACCAATAAACCTGCACATGTACTCTACTGTATGGCTATTGTTATTGTTGAATGTATGGTTATTTTGACCCTTGGTTATTGTTGTTACTGTTGTCCCGTTGACAATTTTGATTCTCATTTTTTATTTATTTTTATATTGTAAATATACAAAATAAGCTTTGGCAATATGAACATTGTTACGTCATGCCAATAAAGCGAATTGAATTGAATTGACTGAGAGAGAGAGACTGAGAGAGAGACAGAGAGAGAGAGACAGAGAGAGAGAGACAGAGAGAGAGACAGAGAGAGCGACAGAGAGAGAGACTGAGAGAGAGAAAGAGACAGAGAAAGAGACAGAGAGAGCGAGAGAGAGAGCGAGAGAGAGAGAGAGACAGAGAGAGAGACTGAGAGCGACTGAGAGAGAGAGACTGAGAGCGACTGAGAGAGAGAGACTGAGAGCGAGAGAGAGAGAGAGACTGAGAGCGAGAGAGAGAGAGAGACCGAGAGAGAGAGAGAGAGACCGAGAGAGAGAGAGACCGAGAGAGAGAGAGAGACCGAGAGGGAGACAGCGAGAGAGACAGCGAGAGAGACAGAGAGAGAGAGTGAGAGAGAGAGAGACTGAGAGAGAGAGACTGAGAGAGAGAGACGGAGAGAGAGAGAGAGAGAGGCAGAGAGAGACAGAGAGAGAGAGAGAGAGAGAGAGAGAGAGACAATAAAAACCCTCCAACCCAAAAAGGCATGTGGTGTTGATGGTACCCTCAATGAAATGATCAAATATACAGACAACAAATTCCAATTGGCTATACTAAAACTCTTTAACATCATCCTTAGCTCTGGCATCTTCCCCAAAATTTGGAACCAAGGACTGATCACCCCAATCCACAAAAGTGGAGACAAATTTGACCCCAATAACAACCGGGGGATATGCATCAACAGCAACCTTGGGAAAATCCTCTGCATTATCATTAACAGCAGACTCGTACATTTCCTCAGTGAAAACAATGTACTGAGCAAAATGTAAAATTGGCTTTTTACCAAATTACTGTACAACAGACCACGTATTCACCCTGCACACCCTAATTGACAAACAAACAAACTAAAACAAAGGCAAAGTCTTCTCATGCTTTGTTGACTTCAAAAAAGCCTTCAACTCAATTTGGCATGAGGGTCTGCTATACAAATTGATGGAAAGTGGTGTTGGGGAAAAAACTTACAACATTATAAAGTCCATGTACACAAACAACAAGTGAGTGGTTAAAATAGGCAAAAAACACACACATTTCTTCCCATGGGGCCGTGGGGTGAGACAGGGATGCAGCTTAAGCCCCACCCTCTTCAACATATATATCAACAAATTGGCGCTGGCACTATAAAAATCTGCAGCACCCGGCCTCACCCTACTAGAATCTGAAGCCAGGAACCCAGCACCCCGGAATTAAAACACTATCTATGCTCTTTTCCTTACTCTCGCTGTGTGTGTGTGTGTGTGTGTGGGTGTGTGTGTGTGTCTGTGTGTGGGTGTGTGTCTACAGTGAATATTTGTGTGGGAGTTTGAATAATAATGACTGTTTCAGTTGGTTGTTTATGAGAGAGTGTGAGTGGTGTGTGTGTGTGTGTGTGACAGCAATGTGTGTTAGGAGGTAATTGCTGTAGCTCTGTAAAAGAGCCTCCACAACACTGCAGAGCGCGGTAGACTGCAGGGCTGTGAAGGTCATTAGTTCTACCAGCCTCGTAATCAGATACGAGACGTTCAGTTAAGAACCGTAATGCAACGTCTGCTGTTGATCTTTCACTGATGGTCTCCACGGCGAGCTTGGAGAATCTCTAGAAAAATAGCTGGAATCTCCCCTCTCCTTCCTCTCTTCACTCCGCCCTCATTTAAACTCCGCCCTCATTTAAACACACCGCTCTAGGAGAATGAGATGGCTGAAATCTCCTCTCCTCCTCTTCTCCTCCCCTCTCCTTCCTCTCTTCACTCCGCCCTCATTTAAACACCGCTCTAGGAGAATGAGAGGGCTGAAATCTCCTCTCCTCCCGCCATCTCCTCCTTCTCTGCTCCTTCCACTAGCCTTCTCAGACTGTAACCCTGAGGGCAGATTAGAAGAGGTCTAACCTGTAACGACGTTCGTTGTGACCTGTTGTTCTCTGACTGGTTTTGTCATTTGTCTTCCCAAGTCTACCCCCCCCCCCCCCCCCCCTCGTGTGTAACTGCCTGTAATCATCATCTCTGAAACGTTGTCGGTATTAGAACGGCCATCTTTCAGGCTCTGAGGTAAACCGAGCAGTACTGAGGGAGGAGAAGGGGGGTGGGTGCTTGAGTGTTCGTGAGCTTGTTTGTGTGTAGGTGTGTGTGTGTGTGTGTGTGTGTGTGTGTGGCAGGAGTGTTCAATGGTTTAGTCCATCATTGTAGTGTTGTAATAGCAGCCAGATGTTGTGTTGTAATGATGCCTGCACTCATCCAGATAGGTTTACTTAAGTGGGATGATTAATTACCCAGGATGGGAGCATATGGGAGAGAGACAGAGAAGAGAGAGCGCGAGAGAGAGAGAGAGAGAGAGAGAGAGAGTGAGAGAGAGAGAGAGAGAGAGAGAGAGAGAGAGAGGGAGAGACAGAGGGAGAGAGCGAGCAAGAGAGAGAGACGGGAGAGAGAGAGACAAGGGAGAGAGAGAGAGAGAGAGAGACGGGAGAGAGAGAGAGAGAGAGTGAGAGACTCCAGAGGCACAGTGAGCATCAGTACATTTTACTGAGCACAACATTCTGTTGTTGAACGTTTCTTGTGTGGGGCTGTCATCTTCGTTTGCTCAAACCTGTAACTAACCGTGTTACAGGTATTTTCCTTTCTTCATCAAACCCCAAATCACTAACCCTTCCCCATCTCTTATGTCCTCTCCGATACAGAGCAACCGTCCAATCACCACCAGCAGGGCCAGTCCACGCTGCCGCCAGCCCCGCCTCCCCACAAGCAGCAGCCGTCTGTCACCGCGCTCAACCACAACTCCCTGAGCAGCCGCAACCGTAACCCCAGCCCGGCCCCACCGGCCGCCCTCCCCGCCGAGCTGCAAACCACACCCGAGTCCGTGCCGCTGCAGGACAGCTGGGTCCTGGGCAGCAATGTGCCACTGGAGAGCAGGTAAGATTTCAATATATAAAAAAAAAAATACATGGCAACTGTATTAAACATGAATTAAGCAAACCTGGCTACCCAAATCTCAAATCTGGTAACAGGTTGCTCTAAATAAAGGCATTATGGATTATAATATAACATTAGCATACCTTGAAAACATAACCAGTGGTAGGCAACTAAATTCAGCTGCGGGACGATTTTTGTCAGAGCTGATGGTCGGGGGCTAGAACATAATTATAATTATTTATACACTTCAACTAAACCCCAAAATAGATTGTATTTCAAATTAACAATAATTTCATACCTTGATTACATTGAGACATGATCACATATCTCTTTTTTTATTGTGAGAATACCTGGCAACCCAAACCTCCAATCTGGCAAGGTAGTCAACCTTGGGAACCATGCCTTAGCTAAACTGGCAAACTAAAACTAGTTAAAGTGGGAAAACTAGCATCCGTACGTAACATTCAGCCAACTTGGCAACCCTTACTTACCTCAGCCAACTCAGTAACTATACCCATTGATGACCTTGCAAATCAAAGCAGAGCCAATATGGCAACCCAAACATGTGCTGATGTTTCAACACAGTGAAACTCACCAAGCAATCCAAAACCAGAGAGTACAGTGAGTGTATTTCTTTAGTGTGACCCTCCTCCACTCTAGTCTTCTTCAGAACTAGGATCATACAGAGAGCACTCACTCACACACACACACTCACGCACGCACGCACGCACGCACTCACTCACTCACACACACACACACTCACTCACTCACTCACTCACTCACACACACACACACACACACACACACACACACACACACACACACTCACACTCACTCACTCACTCACTCACTCACTCACTCACTCACTCTCACATACACACAGAGAGAGAGAGTGCGAGCACACACCCCACTCAGACAGAAAGGCTTTCCTCTCACGTGTTATTGTACAGCTTTTGGACTTGTCAATCAATGACTAGGGACACATTAGAGGGAGGTTTAAACACACACACACACACATTGATTTGTGCCTCTGCTGTATTATTAGTAGACTGGCTCAGGTGTTCTAGTGTTAATGGGTCTCTTCCTCTACCCCCTCCCTGTTTTAAACAGTTACCTGCACTTTTCATTCATGCTTTCATTGTTACACAATACAACAAATCTCCCTCCTGTGTCTGTGTGTCTGTGTGTTTCTGTATGTGCCCGTGTGTGTGTGTGTGTTTCTGTGCTTGTGTGTGTAGCTGCCAGAGTGAATGTGTGTGTGTTTGAATCTAGAAGTTACGGGACACTAGTCTTCTGTGAGCTCCCTCTCTAACCCCGACCTCAGATCCATCAGTCCATTTGTACCTCGCTCTTTTTCTGTCCAGAATGTTTCCCACCCTTCTTCTCCAGAAAAAGAATGAAGGAATGAAAGAAAGAAAGAAAAAGAGGAGAAGAAAAAACCCTGACATGGCTATGTAACATTACAAGGCAGCAATAGAGGGATGGAGGGATAGAGGGATAGAGGGGTGGAGGGATAGAGGGACAGGACAGTGTAGCTGTAGAGTTAAGCAGGGCTGGGGGCCTCTGGGTGATATGTGTGTGAAAATCCCTGGCTGTATAGTTTTATATTTTATGACCAGAGAAGTGCCAGGCCGAACAGTGTGTAAAGGGACCCTTGAATAACACACCTGGCTCTCCTAAGGGAGGCCCTGTTTCTCTCTCTCTCACACACACACACACACTCACACACACTCACACTCACACACACTCTCGTTCCCTCTGTCTCTCTGGCCTTTTATTTATGGTTCACCTGTCTCCAACACCAGGACCAACCATAACCCCAGACCTCATCTGCAACAGGCGTGTCGGGCAGCTGGAGATCGGGGGGGACTAGCTGGCATCATGTCCCTCGCCATCCATTTTCTCTTCCTATATGTCCCTCATTCTCTCTCTCTCTCTCTCTCTCTCTCTCTCTCTCTCTACTCTCTCTACTCTCTCTGTCTCTCCTCCTCCTCTTGTCCATGTGATCCTCCTGTATGACCTTGGCTGTCCTCCTCATCTCTTATTGACAAAACAATATGTATACATCTATTATTAACAAGAGGGGCTTAAAGCTTGTGTTACTCCAAAACCAAACCCCCCACCACTACAGGGAATAGAGTTCCACCATGACAACAGGGCCCAGGGGGAAGGAAAAAAACACAACACAGGAATGCAGTGGTCAATTCAGAGCCAGTGGGATAGCCCTGGTCCAACACCATACCATGTGTTGTGTCTGTCTGTCTGTGTTTGTGTGTGTGTGAGAGAGATCCTCCCTTGCTGTGTGTAGGAAGCCTTTTAACCCAAGCCCTGGCTCCAACATGGGCCAACACTACAGCACAGAGTACTCACAGTATCAGATTCCCTCTCTCACTTGCTTTGTAGGCACCTTTTAAACACGTTTGGCTCACACTAGTGGATTTGAGCACTCCCTGTCTGCATCCCAAATGGCACCCTATTCTCGATCATGTTGTTCAAAAGTAGTGCACTATAAAGGGAATAGGGTGCCAGTTAGGATGCGGGCTAAGTGTGTGTGTGTGCGTGTGTGTGTGTGTGCGTGCGTGCAAAGGGAGGTAGCGGTGGTGTTTCGTGTGTATACACAAGAGCCTGTCAGGGAAATAAACTAAACGGTGAACTCTCTCGGCAGCCGAAGTCGTAGAATTAGAGAAGAGAGAATGTTTTGAGCCCCGGTACTGAAAACAGGATCAAAATGCGACGGTGGGATCTGATAAATGTTCCCCCATCACAAATTCAATCGCAAATCAAGCGCATCATTTCTAAACCAGACATTATTTTTGACATTGTGGCTGGAGAAGAAATGATGAAAGAAAAGTGTAATAATCCAAGGGTAGGAAGGAGACCTCACCGGTCTTCAACGCCTCGCTTTCTCTTTCAGAGGATGTTGATGAGCAGATATCATCCCTTTTAAGGTTTTATTGGAAGCATATTTACTACACATCATCTCATCGTACATCATCTTGTTTCATGTTGGCTCCTTCTGTGAAATTCTCTTTTAGTATTCTCAGCTATGGTGGTCGGCCTGGCAACAAAGTAAAGATCCTATATATAAAAACAGAAATCATTTTATTATTGACAGCATGACGTGTAATATTCTTTTTTTTAAAACAGAAATATTTCCATAGTTGACAGATCACATAAAAAAACAGCTGCATCTTTAAGGGAAAAAATTACACGGTGTTGTCTAAGAAATGTTCTAGAGATGCCCATTTTTTTAAGCTTCAGATGCTGTCTCCGGTCTTTAGTCAACTTGCTGCACGACAATATTGCTTCATTTTTGCTTAGTTTTTTGGCTTAATAATGTCTGTTTTAGAAATGATGCGCTTGATTTGCGATTGAGGGAAACTCCATCTCTGCTCAGTTCTTATATTCTTTGTAATAAAGACTTTTTTTTGCAACAATGAAGCCATAGTAAAATAATATAGCCAGATATACTTATAGGGTACATTAAAATATATAGGGTACAGTAAATATAGGGTACATTAAAATAATGACAATTACTCACACACTCATGATGCACACACCCTCTCACCACCACCCACTTAGAGAACAGTCTCCATCATAACCGTTTAACTCAATAAGCCCACTTCAACCATCCTCCTCCTCTTCTGTCACCATTACTCACATATTCATTTAATACTGAGGACATAAAGAGAAAATCCCCTGGAGACGAACGCTAACATTGGCTAGCTCCTTTCACCATGACAATAACATAGCAAGCCCTGTTGTGGAGACACTGTAGCTAACGTTAGCTAGCTCCTTTCACTACGACAATTACATATAAAATCCCCATTGAGGAGACACTATAGCTAATGTTAGCTAGCGCCTTTCACCACGACAATTACATAGAAAACCCGTGTTGAGGAGACACTATAGCTAACGTTCGCTAGCTCTTTTCACCAATTACATCTAAAGCCCTGTTGAGGAGACACTATAGCTAACGCTAGCTAGCTCTTTTCACCAAATACATCTAAAGCCCTGTTGAGGAGACACTATAGCTAACGCTAGCTAGCTCTTTTCACCAATTACATCTAAAGCCCTGTTGAGGAGACACTATAGCTAACGCTAGCTAGCTCCTTTCACCAATTACATCTAAAGCCCTGTTGAGGAGACACTATAGCTAACGCTAGCTAGCTCTTTTCACCAATTACATCTAAAGCCCTGTTGAGGAGACACTATAGCTAACGCTAGCTAGCTCCTTTCACCAATTACATCTAAAGCCCTGTTGAGGAGACACTATAGCTAACGCTTGCTAGCTCTTTTCACCAATTACATCTAAAGCCCTGTTGAGGAGACACTATAGCTAATGCTAGCAAGCTCCTTTCACCAATTACATCTAAAGCCCTGTTGAGGAGACACTATAGCTAACGCTAGCTAGCTCTTTTCACCAATTACATCTAAAGCCCTGTTGAGGAGACACTATAGCTAACGCTAGCTAGCTCTTTTCACCAATTACATCTAAAGCCCTGTTGAGGAGACACTATAGCTAATGCTAGCTAGCTCCTTTCACCAATTACATCTAAAGCCCTGTTGAGGAGACACTATAGCTAACGCTAGCTAGCTCTTTTCACCAATTACATCTAAAGCCCTGTTGAGGAGACACTATAGCTAACGCTAGCTAGCTCTTTTCACCAATTACATCTAAAGCCCTGTTGAGTGTTCTAGTGTTCCATCACCTTTGCTACTTCATCTATTGTCTCCTCCTATTGAGATCTTGTATAGAGTCTGGTTTAAGTCCCACTCAGTGACGGAGAGCTTCAGTTTTCTCTGAGAGGTTCTAAGAGTGAGTCTTAGAACCTGTGTACGTCACCGACCACTTAACATGGTAGTGCTTGATGCATTCAAAGACCTCTCTCTCACGTCTGCAGATGAATAACTCTCTATACACACCTATGTGTGTCCTCTCAGCTCTCAGCATGGTCAGTGAATAATAACAAAAGGATTGCTTCTTTATATACCCCGACACACACACACATACGTCACACATTTCCACATTGGAGAATCCCGACCCCACAACTTCAACAACTCTAAACATAGACCAAGGAGATTAAGCCCAAGCAGCGTGTGATCGACAACCCTGATTTAGGAAACAAATGTGTGTGTGTGTGTGTGTGTGTGTGTGTGTGTGTGTCACTTAAATGTCTCCTTGTTATCAGCCTACCAGAATAGACTGTAATTAAAGCCTTTGCCATAAACCTAATGCTTTATAAACTTCCCCTGCAGAAAGACAATAAACTCCAACAGTGATTAACTGCTCTTTTTCATGACAATATACTGTATTTTACTACTCTTTTCATTATGACAGTATATCAACAACAGGTTTTTCATTCAGCAATATCAACAATGTGAATATTTTACCTCTATTTGAAATCGTACAAAATGACATTAATAATGATAATACTGTAATAAAAGTCTCTATAAATTATTTGTACCGCGTTACAGACATGCATACAAATCATAATTATGATCCATAACTTCACATAACGCTGCATCTCGGCTTCACTGGCTGGATTTCAGTCTGAGTGGCAAGTCCGTACGGCCAAGGGGTTACTTCATTTAAACACTCAGTTAATATCAGAGAGACAAGCTTTTCATCAAAGACACAATATTCCACTATCATGTAGAGAAAATGACAATGTTAGATCAACACCATTGTAATGGCTTGATCAACTGCTTCTTGAAGTCTCTCATTTATTGAAAGTATCTCTTACTTGAATTCTTCGCACCATATTCCTCCTTAGCTCATAAAGCGAGAGAGACGCACACACACGCGCGCACACACACACTCATAGCTCCTAGAGAGAAGAGACAGACAGACGCCATATCATATGTACGCTGAGGTTAATCTCTTCAGACTAAACACACACCAACTGTCGTATGCCTTTAGCTAACCCGCACACACAGCCCCCTGACCTCACCAGCCCCAGACTATCTATAGAAACACAAGGAAGGCTATGTTCTCCAGTCTTGTTCGCGAGCCGAATCGCTAATAAAGTTTGTACAAATATTTACAGCCTGGGGGATTAAATACATGTTGCCCCCGGTAACATTGTGAGCGATAAGCTATAGCATCACCATCCCTGAGTTGACAAGGTAACAATCTGTCGTTCTGTCCCTGAACAAGGCAGTAAACCCGCTGTTCCTAGGCCATCATTGTAAATAACAATTTGTTCTTAACTGACTTGCCTGGTTAAATAAAAAGTTAAAAAACCTTGTCAAGCCGTGGTGTCGGACTCTGCTCTCCTGTGGCTGTAGTCATCAAATTAATACCTTTCATTTGACATTTTTTATTTCTTTGTGGATTGATAGTACTTATGTCAGGATAATGAACATGTGAAGTGATGATTTTGGAGAGGGACATAATGAGAGTGGAGAGATTTTGAGTTTTAAATTAGTCAAAAAGTGGATGGATGGAGGGATGGATGGAGGGGGAGGCCCAGGTGTTTGAGAGCAGTTTTGTGAATGAGAGAGGGATAAGGGAAGGATGGGTATAGCATGGCAGAGGTCTGAGTGGAGGACAAGGAGGGGTGGAGAGGAAGATGAAGGATATGTAGATCACATGAGAGGAGGGGAGGGGAGGGGGAGAGGAGAGGAGAGGAGAGGAGAGGAGAGGAGAGGAGAGGAGGGGAGGGGAGGGGAGGGGGAGAGGAGAGGAGAGGAGGATGAAGGATACGTAGATAACAGAGAGAGGAGAGAGAGAGAGAGAGAGAGTCGCGGCATGGAGCAGACATGAAGGTATAGAACAGGGGTGTGTGGGTACTCGAGGGGGTTAGATTAGAGATGGGAGGATGAGAGAGGGAGGAGGGTGAAAGGTCTCATTCCGAGGTGATAATCCCTCATCACTCAATCCGTGACTCATTATCATTCTCACCTGTTGTGTCAGAGGACAGCCTCCCATGCCTGTCACACACACACACACACACACACACACACACACACACACACACACACACACACACACACACACACATCATAGACACACAGAGACACGTGCAAACACACACATCTCATAGACAAACACACACTCCTTTGCCCCTCCATCCCTTTCTCCTCTCTTTCCCTGGATCAGCTTTCATTAGCCCGGTCTGCAACTCAACACCTAGATTTCATGACAACTATGATTCCTCCGCCCCTTTAAGTTTCTCCAAGTAGCTCAGCCTGTTGTCTTCCCTTCAATGTGATGTATATGCTCTGGGAAAAAAACAATAGAATGTGTTGATGTAGCTAACCTGCTAGTTCTAGCTATGGTACAGTATGGCTGCATGCTAATGCTAACATGTCTTCCCTATAGCCTCATGCTAATGCTAATATTGCTTTTCTATCCT
This sequence comes from Salmo trutta, assembly GCF_901001165.1. Classification (NCBI taxonomy): domain Eukaryota; kingdom Metazoa; phylum Chordata; class Actinopteri; order Salmoniformes; family Salmonidae; genus Salmo; species Salmo trutta. The sequence continues at coordinate 54,370 of NW_021822877.1, read as the reverse complement.
CCTGCTAATGTTAACATATCATCTATATTTTATTTTATTTAACCTTTATTTTTACTAGGCAAGTCAGTTAAGAACAAATTCTTATTTACAATACCGGGGAACAATGGGTTAACTGCCTTGTTCAGGGGCAGAACGACAGATTTATACTTGTCAGCTCGGGGATTCAATGCTAACACTAACATTAGCGTGTTTAGGACATCAATGCTAATATAGCTTATTTATGGAGTCATGCTAATACTAACAAACTGTTTATTCTCTATGGCCTTGTGCTAACGCTTACATAGCTTATATATGTCAACATGCTAACGCTAATATTATTGTCTCTATGGCCACATGCTTATGTTAGCGTCTCTCTCCTCAACCCATTGTTGGAGAGCTCTGGAGATGTGGAAGGAGATATGGGGGGATTAGCATGGTAATGCTGCTCAGCGTCACGCCACCTCCAGTCAATTAACAATGGTGGCCCCCGCCACATGCATGCCTTTGCTCTCGCAGTCACTCTACAAGTCCATTATGCCAAAGGAAACGGGTTATGGCTGGCCCACTATCATAGCACTGAGAAACCCTTTTGGCCCTGTAGTGTAGGTATCGGGCACAGAGATGCTATCGAATGGATAGAGCAATTATATCTATCCTCTGTTGCCGTTTGATTTCAATACTCATGGAAGAAGTCATTGAACTTTGTCAAGATTTTATTATCATTGTCAGGTTTTTTAATCCGAATATTTAATTATAGTTTCAAAACGTTTTTAAATGCAGCCACGTTTCCATGTAGACTTCGTCTCTATCGTTTCACTGATACGAGCGAACAAAGATAATGTTTTGGTTGAAAGGAGCCTTTTGAACTGGATAAGGTAGCTAAATTCAATTAAAAAGTAGCCCAATTTCTTCCCATAAATGCAGAATCCGTTTTCATTCGAATGAATTGTCTTTTTAATTAAGAAATTGATAAGAACGCTCACATTGTTTTTTTAAACAAACATATTTTGATTTTCCATTTGATGTATGACTTTTTTTCTAAATACCTCTCCACCTCTCTCTCTCTCTCCCTTTTCCACAAAATGAAATATGAAATATATCATTGGAATGTGTTGCACATAAACCATGCAATCCAGACACCTGGCAATTTGATAAGGTCATAAACAATACTGAAGTGCCTATCGCATATCCAATGTAGTGTATGTATGGGTAATATAAATCAAGTCTAATAAGACAAATGGGTAGTAAACACACACACACACACACACACACACACAGAGAGAGTCACGCACCCTGGAGAGCTAAATGCTTTACAGTACGCTAAAACAATGTGTGAACTCTAAAATAATTTAAAATACTAGGGTGAGGAAAACCAACAGCCAAACAAACGAGCTCACTGACTATACCGTTTTAGACAAACATTTTATACCGGTAGGACACCGTGCTTAAGTGTTACATCAATCTGGAAATAGCAAACGAAATAAAACTTTATTTAAAGTGCATTTAAGGCATCTAAATCTATACGAGGAAACACAACATCTGAGTAAGCGCTTACACACTCTTTTCAACACACACACCCTCAGTGTTGTGGCGTGATGTTGGATGAGTGCACCGCGGTGAGATGGGACTGGAGAGGGCAGTTCTATCTCCATTTGGCCATGTCAGTGGGGTCAGTCAAGGCTGGAGGGCTATGTTGTCATGCTGCACAGGTCACTAAGGTCGGGGTATGTGTGGTCAAGACTTATAACTGAACAATTCATCAGAGAGAGAGAGAGAGAGAGAGAGAGAGAGAGAGGTGGAGAGGAAGAAGGAGTGTTTCAAGTTTTATTTGTCACATGCATAAGTACAGCGAAATGCTTAACTTGCAAGCCCTACCCAACAGTGCAGTGATCAATATCAAACAGGATAACTAATACAAAATATTTCAAAAATGTAACACGAGAAATAGAGAGACTTATTATCCCTCTAATAGCATGTAAAAGACTATTGTCCTGGTTTGGCTCCAGTATATTTTATTGGCTGTTCTCACCACTAGTACACAGAGAGAGAGAGAGAAAGAGAAAGGAGAGGGGTTTGTAAGAGCCTATAGCAGGGTTATATAACAGGGTTATCCACATCTCAATTTAACACATTGACTCTGCCAGCGTCGCCATAAACAGCCTGCTTTATGGAGGGAATAAAAGACTCCTCTCCTCTTCTCTCCTCCCTTCGAGGCCCTCCATCTCAGATCGCACAGCCACTGTCTCTTTTCATCATCACACGTTTATCTATCCCCCTCTCCTCCGCTGCCGCTGTGGAAATGGAGGGAGGAGGTGAAAGAGAAGTGAAAATGAGAAATACACAAAGAGATAGAAATGAAATTAGAATGCGTCACTTATCTGGATCGAGGGCTTCGGCTTGTATATTGAATGTGTGTGTGTGTGTGTGTGTGTGTAGGTGTGCCTGTGTGTGCATGCTCAGGTAGCTGAGAGTGTGCTTTTGGGACCTAGTTTGAGTGTGTGTCCTTACGCAACTGTGTGTGCGCGTGTTTTTCCAACCCTGCATGCTGTGTGTGTCTGTGTGACACCTGTCTGCCAGACAGGTCCACAGGGGGACTATCTCCCCATCGCTCTGTGTGTGTGTGTCGACGTGTCTGGCTGCCAAAACTAATAACGTCGGCAAAAACACTGATCTCCTCAAGTCTTCTCTCCTCTCTAATTGTGTTGTATACTAATACACTTTGATCACACACACACAACACAACACAACACAACACAACACAACACACGTCTCTAATTGTGTTATGTCTCTGGTATCTCCATCTCCCTCATGTAGAAAATTAGCAAAGCAAGCCGTTCTGGAAAACGGGCATGACAACCTGATAGAGATGGATGTGTTTCCTCCCGTGTGCCACGAAGGCGCCTATGGGGACGGGTACGTGCCTCCATCTCAGCCTCTCTGAGTGTCCATCCCCTCCGCTTGTCGTCCTCCTTTACGCATGGTGCCAATCCCCAGCCGCCGTGTAACCCCTGGCAACACTGAGCCCAATACAAACACACACAGAGGGATTAGCATCACGCACATGTCCAATCCCATGTAACAAAAAAAATACTAATAATTCCAACAACTTTATTGGTGACACACTGTAAGACAGGATACTGGGTAGAAAGCATGCCTTAGGGTCGTATTGTAATGCCATCGGGATGCAAGCCTTTGTATAGCTACTGCCTTCTTTGGTCTACCAACCCTCTCACATAGATTCCCTCAATGTTATCCCGGACTTCACCCAGTGTGTCACAGCAGCAAGACGTTTACCATGTAACAGGATGGAAGGCTCAGTGTTGTCTGGCTGGTTATCACAGCGAGAATCAGCTCCGTTTGTCCCATTGTCTGATGTCTCCATGGTTGTTTAATGTCTCCATGATGGTTCATTCTTGTCAGTGTGCTTGTCTAAAGAAAGACAAAAGACACTATTAAACCAATCCTTTTTTGGAGAATTGCTTACCTTGGCCTTTCTCTTTGCTAATCCAAATTGGGCTTTGGCATGGTTGGCGAGTGAAAAAAGGGGGAGGGATGAAGCTTACATTTGAAAAACATACAGGGATGGGTTTATCAGTTCTGGCCCGCACTTTGTTGGGTTTTAGATGTTTTCAGTGAGGGAGAGCTACTTCCTCGAGGAAGTAGCAAACTAAATTAAAGACGAACTCCTCATCTCTGAGGGATTTTTTTAAGTGTTAAGTAATCACTTCCCTGGTTTTAATATCCGTTCTTTCTGCTACTCCGACACTTATCCCTGTCCCTCGGGGTGCGGATCTACAACTTAAACCCACCCACCCACCCACCCTCTCTCTCTCTCTGTCTCTCTCTCTCTCTCTCTCTCGCCTACTCGCTCTCTCTCTCTCTCTCTCTCTCTCTCTCTCTCTCTCTC
>NW_021822877.1:0-49984 GCF_901001165.1 Salmo trutta | reverse complement strand
TGCCATTTGGGGCGTGAACAGGGTCAGAGGCCTTGGCACGCAGATCTGAAATATGACAGACAGACAGACAGACAGACAGACAGACAGACAGACAGACAGACAGACAGACAGACAGACAGACAGACAGACAGACAGACAGACAGACAGACAGAGAGAGAGAGACAGACAGACAGAGAGAGAGGCCCATTTCTTTCTAGTTTTTTAACAAATCGGGGGAACTGTTTGACATTATGAGACACCACAGGTTCCTCTCAGTGGTAGCGGGCCTGAGAGGAACCACTGACTGGTGGAATTTCACAGCGTCTTTACCGCACGAGAGCACACATTGTTGCTGCGCCCCCAGTACTCCTCCCTATTGTCTTGTTTCTAATACGGCAGTGCCATCGAAGTTTCCTTAACCGACGGAACATATGGTAAATCCCACTTCTATAGCACACAAATGATGAACATATTGAAACCATAAAAGCATATCACATGACGTCCTCTTTATCTAGCTCATCTGACGTGTCCGTTTTTTGTAAAAAATGTTTAGCATCTTTTTAACATCTGGCCGTCTCCACGACGTTTACGAACGCAAAGCTGGTGCATTGTGCCATCGTTCGCTCTTTTACTCCGACTGACAGTTATGCAGTTATTCTGCTATTCAGTTCTGTCCGTTACCGTTGCATCATTCCATCACTCAGCGGCAGGCCGGGGGATGTACAACAGGCTAATTGAAAAGGTAACAGAGTGGCAAATTCCAAAAACACCCCCGCAAATAATATGGTTCCAATTATCCTGCAGTGTAAGGGTCTATTCTCCCCGTAAGGACGGGAGAGAGAATGATTATGTGTGTTACAAACGGCACTAACCCTCTGCCTGTTTCCACATCTTATAAGACAGGACATCAAATAGCCATGAAAATATACATTTCCATACAAATGACATAAACAAACACCCCTCTTCTTCACAGCCTTTTAAATCTAAATCATCAACACACACAATTCATCTATTATGCTGTTGAGCCAATCCCCAAAAAAGCCTTGAGACCCCCCTCCCCAGAACCAGCCCCCTCATCCTGCCTGGTATTATAGCCTGGGTGGATTTGGAGAGGCTGGAAATTCTGACCACAAGCAGCACCAGAAAAAGGAACACTGACTGGGCTCCGCTTCGCAAAAACTATTCGCTCTAATTCAGAACATCTGACAGTGGTGAGGGCAGCCGAGCTCCGAGAGAGCTTTTTTCGGGGGAGCGTTCCTTCTCTCTCTCTCACCAATCAACTCTCAAAGTGCCGGAGTCACGGAATCACAGAGAGAGAAGCGTATTAACATGCGGTCCAGGTCCCCTCAACACACACACAGCTCCTTTCCTTTCGAAGATGATTTAAACACACTTAAGGAGACAATGGGAATAATAATTGACTGCAAATAATCACATTGCATTGACCACTGGCAAGGCGTGTGGATGCACAGGCGCACACACACTACAGGCGTGCACACACGGACACACACGCGCACACACACGCACACACACACACACACACACACGCACACACACACACACACACACACAGGTCAATTAGCAGCAGCAGAAAGAACACACTGGTTTCAGCTGTTACCTTAGGTTAAGAAATCCTCCAGTTGTTCCTTCCCCAAAAGGGTTAAAAGGAGCCGGTCAGAGCCCTCCTGGCTGCTCTCGTTACCCGATCACAGAGGCATGAAGCTGGGTAGACACGGTGCTGCGCTGTGTCTTGCCTGGAGCTTTTTTCACCTTTTTTCTTCCACTCCACAAAACACTTGCCTTAGATATCTCTGGAGCTTTCTCTCTCTCTCTCTCTCTCTCTCTATCTGGGCACACAGTCTGTTTCAGTGGTTCTACTGGCAGTAGACTGTTTCTCCCATTCCACTCACTCTCTCAAACGCTCACACAGAACAGAGGCTCCTCTCAATGAACAATCACACTCTCACTCTCTATCGCATCAAGCTCAGGCTTCAAGCTCAACTCATTAATGAGAGAGGGAGGAATAAAAAAAAGAGGGAAAAAATGCTGGATCTTTTTTTCTTTTTTTCCCTTAGGCTGGACAGTGGGTGGTTAAATGCGCATCCTGCTGGTTGGTGGTTGGTCCACGCTCGCTCTCGCACCCTCTCTGCCACTGCCTGCCTTTCTAAACGGAATCTTCCCTCTTTCTTTCTTTCATTCTTTCTCTCTCTCGCTCTCTCCAAGTTTGAGGCACTCTTTCGGAGCCGTGCTGCTGCTGGCAGGAGAGGGGAGGGGCTTGGGGCTGAAAGAAGGGAGGGAGGCGCGCTATAGGTTGAGCCTCTGTCTGTTTACACCCACCGGGGGCGGAGGGAGAGGAAAGGAGGTCGAGGGAAGGGAGGGGAGAGGAGGGAGGGAGGAGGGCTGTCTCTGCTTTAACCATTTGGAGTCTTCACTCATCTGTTGCACACACACACACACACACACACACACACACACACACATTCTCTCAGCAATATCTCTCCCTCGTTCTTTCTCTCCCTCTTTCGGGCATGCATGCACTTAGCCATTCTAGCTAGGGGGAAAAGCACTATAGAAAATAGACAGGCACACCTTTACCTAGACTCTATTCTTTAAACCCCAGCTAGGGAATAATGCAACTGCATACCAGTAATGGGATAATAGTTTGATTCATAATACACACACCTAATGAATACCCATTCATATACTAATACACACACCTAATGAATACCCATACATATACTAACACACACACCTAATGAATACCCATACATATACTAACACACACACCTAATGAATACCCATACATATAATACATATCCTCAAGTTTCAAGTTGTATTAGTCGTATGTACAGGATACACATGGTATACATTGTCCAATGAAATGCTAACATGCAGGTTCCTTCTGGACAATGCAACAATAAGAAATAATACAATATAATAATAGGAACATAAAGTCAAAGGCTCAGTAGAATATAATAACATTTTTAGCATGAGCATAATACAGGAAGGCACAATTTATATAACAATATTTATACATGTTTTAGGTAAGAGGGGATTGGGGAGCGAGTGTATAAATCCTACAGGCACATCAACAGCTTACAAACATACACACGCAGAACTGTACCTGTACGGCAGATAATGTATGAGTCTGCTCATTGTCTGTTCATTTTCTGCCTGCTGTTATTAACACGCCTCAGAGCACACGGAAACACTGCTGCTAACCCAGCCACGCACGTATGCACACACACACACACACACACACACACACACACACACACACACTCACACACACACACACACACACACTCTCTTACATCTGTTCATAGACACATTGTCAGAATCAACTAGCTTACTCAGGTAAATTAGCTAAAGGCAGCTTTCACCAGGTATCACTTCCTTATCCGGTTTGATTAACACGTCTAGGCTACACACACAACAACACAACAATCTAAAACCTCCCGTACTCCGCGGTGGGAAATGAAAGGTGTAAACAAATAAACACAGTGAAATAAACAAAAGGAGACTTGTTTAGTTTGGTGCGTATTGCTACATGGGTTATAGAGCAGTTTGGATTACTGACGCTGACGAAAGACCAGGCCAATTCCTAATGCCTGGCGGTTGGCAGAGCGTATGCAATACACATCTCCTCGCCCGTCGGCATGCCAACGGTAGAGATGAAAAGACGTGACATGACCCAGCCGCTCTTCTCCCCCTTTTACCAACAAAAAACAGCCATGTCTTAGATGATGCGCTATATTGTTAAGAACATAAAAGTCATTGTGCTGCCTTTACCGACCCGTACGAAAGGCGTTTGATACGGTCAACCATTTTTTACTTGTTCAGAGGTTGTCTGAAATGGGCCTAGATCAGTTATCCTGCGATTGGTTCAATAACTATCTAATGGATGGGACACAATGTGTGTTTACTGATGGTATCAAATCTAGTTTCCTCAATGTTACGAAAGGTGCATGGGTGGATTTTAGGCCCTTTTCTCGTCACTATTTATTTAAATAATGTTGGTCCATCTGCTAAGGGAGGTGATATGTGAGATTTGTGTTTGTTTTGATTCTTGTTGTTGTCTGTATTGTATTGATATTATTACATTCTATTATATTAGGCGGCAGGTAGCCTAGTGGTTAGAGCGTTGGACTAGTAACCGAAAGGTAGGAAGATCGAATCCCTGAGCAGGTAAAAATCTGTCCTTCTGTCCCTGAACAAGGCAGTTAACCCACTGTTCCTAGGCCGTCATTGTAAATAAGAATTTGTTCTTAACTGACTTGCCTAGTTAAATAAAGGTAAAAAAAATAATAATACAAATATTACATGATATGTATTAAATTGTGTATGTTCACAGGCTTCCCTTGTAGATGAGACACTGGTCTCAAATATATATATATATATATATATTACAAGATAACACTCCAGAGGGCCATTAAACAGCAGAACATCAGCTTCAAACGTTCTGTCCAGGACAGGACGGCACCGTACAGCAGAGACCTGCCAAATGGCTCGCCCTGCTCTAAACGGACAGAAGCATTCATATGGAATCTACATTCTTGTTAACATCAGAAGGTTCTAGGAGGGGAAATACTGATGTATCCTAGGATACATGATAATACTGTAGAAATGTTCAATGATACTGTGTATTTTTCCCTGTCGGGAATAACTTTTCTGTATTTCAAGGAGAACATGTCATGTTTGTATCATTACGTTGAGAACATTATGCCCTGAACAACTACCCACCTTTCCCGTTTTTTTACAAAGGATTTATCCATCAATAACGGAACACTACTCTCCTCCCTGGGCATGGGGCACATCCTGTTAATTAAGAGTGACCACGGAACATTTCAGCCAATCAGGCAAGGAGCCTATCCCCGCCCACGGTGTCCATTCGAACTGAACTATAAAAGCGTGGCGTGAATAATAGCCACGGACGACTGAAATCCTTTTGCTTCTCAGATGTCAGTGTAGTTGGTAACTGGAAAGCGCCCTTGATTATTGATCCCCCCCCCGATCTCAATGAGCGGAGGCCAAACACCAATATAGGAATTTGAACGATTGTCCTCTGCTCTCACTTGAATCTCAGTCGGACAAAGAACTGTTTGAACAGGGACCTTCTCCCCTTTTCCCACTGAAAGGACGTTTGGGAATCCAGCCAGAGATTGAGCTACTCTGGAATTCCATATAAGCGCATTCAGTGCAGGCTCTCGCTCTCAAATACCCTGCTTTGTCTCATGTAGAATCCTCCTAAATGATAGCTTGTCCTACTCTTGAGTTAAAAGAAGCCCTCCTCTCTTTTTCCCTCCCTTCCCCATTCTAACGACTTCATCATTGCTGATCATTTTGCCATAATCTGTCACTGAGTCATTTATCCTGTACTGTAGTATTACCTTGTTTTTATAATACATGTTTTTCCTGTTCTAAAATAATATCACTGTCTCTGAGATTTTGAATCCGACATTGAAAGAACTCTCCAGAACCTTTAGATTATAATGTACAGTTCATCCCTACTTGCTAAGAAAGTCCCATCGACTTAAATGATAGGTGGTGCCCTGTTTACTGTAAAATCCATATTTTATATTCCATAATTAATTACCCAATTAATTAGACATAATCATAACGTTAGGCCTCTACACTGCTATGGGTAGAAAGAGCTAGACCAAGGCCCATTTTGTCCAACTAGACTGTGGAGAGGAGCGAGATAGAGGCTCGTATGCAGGCAAACACACAGAGAGAGAGACACACACACACACACACACACACACACACACACACACACCGAGAGAGAGAGAGACACACACACACACACACACACACACATACACACACAGAGAGAGAGACACACACACACACATACATATGAAAGCCAGGCACGCCGACACCCACACAAGCTGGAAAGATAACCTGGTTCCGTTACTGACAGTCGGCTATGCCTTGTCATGTGGCATTAACATGAATTAAATCAATATTATGGTGGCCCGAACAGACTAAGGCCTTTTGGAAAACCTCATTACTCTGGCAATCGCTGTATTTCACACTCTTATGTGTGACTGTTTTTAAAGCACTGCACTTGTTGCTATGGGGGAGATGGACGGAGAGCATCTTGACCACCACAAACACTTGAGAATCTCCCCACTGAGAATCAATCACACTTTAACATTGTGTGTGTGTGTGTGTGTGTGTGTGTGTGTGTGTGTGTGTGTCTATAATATTGTCCTTTAAGTTATGGTGTGACAGTATAGTGTTTTGTATTTCTAACTGTGTTGGACTGTAAGTTATAAATCAGCTAACAGCAGGAATATCTAATATCACTGCAGTGTGTGAATTAAGAAATATTTACGTCAGTATATTGTGGATATGTGTATTTGTTGGCTGTATTTCTGTGAGTGTGTGTGTGTTCTCAGATAAACACAACGCTGTGTTATGACCTCCACGCACGCACGCACGCGCGCACACACACACACACACACACACACACACACACACACACACACACAACTTAAAACTGAATACTCACTAACCAAACAAAGGTGGAGAGACACGTAGAGTTAGAGAGGCTGAGTGTATTTCAATTCATTTGTTAATCACTCCAGTGATGACTTCCTAAACACGGCCACACTTCGACATGTTCCCCTCCTCCTCACCAGACACTTAAACATGCCCCTGTATATTGTCTGGGATGGGATTGCCATTCGTTCCAATGTTTAATGCGTGACTGTGTTTTTAGTCAAAATACACGTTGCGGAGAACGCAGATGGAATCACCGAAACCACACATTAAAATTAAATTCAACAACATTAAATGTTTTATTGAAATGAATAGGAAATCAACTAAATCTATTGAAAGGATTAGAAAAGGCATTCATTCAGTGAATCACAAGACATGAACAAAATGCATCAGTGAATCCTATTTTCTTGCAAATTTCTGAAACGGCACATGACTGCACCTTTCTCTGTGTGTGTGTGCGTAGTGCATGTGTGGTGCGTGTGTGTGGTGCGTGTGTGTGGTGCGTGTGTGTGGTGTGTGTGTGTGGTGCGTGTGTGTGGTGCGTGTGTGTGGTGCGTGTGTGTGTGTGGTGTGCGTGGTGTGTGTGTATGGTGTGTGTGTGTGGTGTGCGTGTGTGTGGTGTGCGTGTGTGTGGTGTGTGTTTGTGGTGCGTGTGTGTGGTGCGTGTGTGTGGTGTGTGTGTGTGGTGTGTGTTTGTGGTGCGTGTGTGTGTGGTGTGTGTGTGGTGTGTGTCTGTGTGTGTGTGGTGTGTGGTGTGTTGTGCGTGTGTGTGGTGCGTGTGTGTGGTGCGTGTGTGTGGTGTGTGTGTGTGTGTGTGGTGCGTGTGTGTGGTGTGTGTGTGTGTGTGTGTGTGTGTGTGTGGTGTGTGTGTGGTGTGTGATGTGTGGTGCGTGGTGTGTGTGTGTGTGTGTGTGTGTGTGTGTGTGTGTGCGTGTGTGTGTGTGTGTGGTGCGTGTGTGTGGTGTGTGTGTACCTAGTCTACACTGTGTAGCGGTAAGCGATGATGCTAATGATAACCGTCTTCTGGTAGAGATGGAAAGACAAAACCCTCTAATTTAAATGTTAACTACAATGAAGCCTATGACTACCTGGCAGAATGATATCAGGATTATTTGCATGAATCCAGTGGCCATTTGTTTAGCAAACTCAGTAATCACATGAGTGCTACAGCAACACTGCCTAACCAAACAATGGTCTCTTCCTGGTGGGCAAATGCATTAAAGAATAACTACCTCAATTACCTCATACCCCCGCGCATCGACTCTGTACTGGTACTGCCTGTATATAGTCATGTTAATTTATACTCCCTGTATATAGTCATGTTAATTTATACTCCCTGTATATAGCCATGTTAATTTATACTTCCTGTATATAGCCATGTTAATTTATACTCCCTGTATATAGCCATGTTAATTTATACTCCCTGTATATAGCCATGTTAATTTATACTCCCTGTATATAGCCATGTTAATTTATACTCCCTGTATATAGCCATGTTAATTTATACTTCCTGTATATAGCCATGTTAATTTATACTCCCTGTATATAGCCATGTTAATTTATACTCCCTGTATATAGCCATGTTAATTTATACTCCCTGTATATAGCCATGTTAATTTATACTTCCTGTATATAGCCATGTTAATTTATACTCCCTGTATATAGCCATGTTAATTTATACTCCCTGTATATAGCCATGTTAATTTATACTCCTTGTATATAGCCATGTTCATTTATACTCCCTGTATATAGTCATGTTAATTTATACTCCCTGTATATAGCCATGTTAATTTATACTTCCTGTATATAGCCATGTTAATTTATACTCCCTGTATATAGCCATGTTAATTTATACTCCCTGTATATAGCCATGTTAATTTATACTCCCTGTATATAGCCATGTTAATTTATACTCCCTGTATATAGCCATGTTAATTTATACTTCCTGTATATAGCCATGTTAATTTATACTCCCTGTATATAGCCATGTTAATTTATACTCCCTGTATATAGCCATGTTAATTTATACTCCCTGTATATAGCCATGTTAATTTATACTTCCTGTATATAGCCATGTTAATTTATACTCCCTGTATATAGCCATGTTAATTTATACTCCTTGTATATAGCCATGTTCATTTATACTCCCTTTATATAGCCATCTTATTTTATACTCCCTGTATATAGCCATGTTAATTTATACTCCCTGTATATAGCCATGTTATTTTCTACTCCCTGTATATAGCCATGTTATTTTCTACTCCCTATATATAGCCATGTTATTTTCTACTCCCTGTATATAGACATGCTATTTTCTACTCCCTATATATAGCCATGTTATTTTCTACTCCCTACTGTATATAGCCATGTTATTTTCTACTCCCTGTATATAGCCATGTTATTTTCTACTCCCTATATATAGCCATGTTATTTCCTTCTCCCTACTGTATATAGCCATGTTATTTTCTACTCCCTACTGTACATAGCCATGTTATTTTCTACTACCTGTATATAGCCATGTTATTTTCTACTACCTGTGTATAGCCATGTTATTTTCTACTTCCTGTATATAGCCATGTTATTTTCTACTACCTGTATATAGCCTGTTATTATCTACTCCCTATATATAGTCATGTTATTTTCTTCTCCCCACTGTATTTAGCCATGTTATATTCTACTCCCTGTATATAGCAATGTTATTTTCTACTACCTGTATATAGCCATGTTATTTTCTACTTCCTGTATATAGCCATGTTATTTTCTACTTCCTGTATATAGCCATGTTATTTTCTACTCCCTGTATTTAGCCATGTTAATTTCTACTCCCTATATATAGCCATGTTATTTTATACTCCCTGTATATAGTCATGTTATTTTATACTCCCTATATATAGCAATGTTATTTTATACTCCCTGTATATAGCCATGTTATTTCAACTCCCTATATATAACCATGTTATTTTCTACTCCCTAATGCATATAGCCATGTTATTGTCTACTGCCTATATATAGCAATGTTATTTTCAACTCCCTGTATATAGCCATGTTGTTATGTACTCCATATATAAAGCCATGTTATTTTCCACTACCTATATTTAGCCATGTTATTTCTACTGCCTATATATAGCCATGTTATTTCTACTGCCTATATATAGCCATAAAATGTTCTACACCCTACTGTATGTTATGTTATACTACCTGTATATAGCCTTGTTATTTTATACTCCCTGTATATAGTGTGGCGGATGAATCAGAATTAGTTGGGTAACATAGATAATTAAGATGCTTTATTTGCATAATATGCTTATGTGAGATAATTGTCATTAGAATGTATCCCTTTGGACTCTGGTGTCTTTCAGTTGCACTTTTCCCTCAGCTGGGGCTCAGTCACTTGGGGCCCAGAGAGGGGAGAGGTCAGGCTTGTCTTTTACATGTCTCTGGTGCTATGCAGAATATCAGAACGGGAAGAGGACAGAATGGAACATTGTCTACATATGTGTGTGTGTGTATGTGTGTGTTTTTTTACTGAGGATGGGCCTCTATGAGATAGCACTGACAGAGGAGATTTACGATGTCTTTGGGTAATAAAGCCTAAAGAGCATTCCAGAGGACATGAGCTAATGGTTCTGTTCTATACCGTACCAGGGAGAGACGGTTCCAGTTTAGAGTAGGAGGACCAGACACTGGTCTATACAATGAACACTGTTGACACAGCAGTTGCTGTCTGCTATGTTTTATAGATATCTTTCATACAAAACTTAACCTTGTGACCCATTCTATGTATCTGTGGTTTGTCATGTACGTTGAGAGGGGTGTATCTTGGCTATAAAAGATCTTTGTACTTTTGTGTAGTCACTTTTCAATGGTTCATTAGAGATAGCGCATCATTGAAAGTCAAAGGGCTTTTGAAAAAAGCTCTTAATTATTAAAGATGTAGTTATAAGTATAACTCTGACTGGTGTGTGAAGTTTGTAACTCTCCTCATTTGGTAACGCAGAAATTAGCCACCACAATAGCCATGTTATTCTCTACTCCCTATATATAGCCATGTTATTTTCTACTCCCTGTATATAGCCACGTTATTTTCTACTCCTTATGTAGCCATGTTATTTCTACTCCCTGTATATAGCCATGTTAATTTCTACTCCCTGTATCTAGTCATGTTATTTCTACTCCCTATATATAGCCATGTTAATTTCTACTCCCTATAAACAGCCATGTTATTTTCTACTCGCTGTATACAGCCTTGTTATTGTCTACTCCCTGTATATAGCCATGTTATTTTCAACTCCCTACTGTATATAGTCACGTAATTTTCTATTCCCTGTATATAGCCATGTAATTTTATACTCCCTGCATATAGCCATGTTATTTCTCCTCCCTGTATATAGCCATGTTATTTTCTATTCCCTGTATATAGCCATGTAATTTTATACTCCCTGCATATAGCCATGTGATTATCTACTCCCTATATATAGCCATGTTATTTTCTACTCCCTACTGTATATATTGCCATGTTATTTTCTACTCTCTACTGTATATAGTCATGTTATTTTACACTCCCTGTATATAGCCATGTTATTTTATACTCCCTGTATATAGCCATGTTATTTCTACTCCTTTTATATAGTCATGTTATTTCTACTCCCTTTATATAGTCATGTTATTTTCTACTCCCTACTGTATAAAGTCATGTTATTTTCTACTCCCTGTATATAGCCATGTTATTTTCTACTCCTTATATATAGCCTTGTCATTTCTTACTCTCTGCATGTAGCCATGTTATTTTCTACTCCCTGTATATAGACATGTTATTTTCTACTCCCTGTATATAGACATGCTATTTTCTACTCCCTATATATAGCCATGTTATTTTCTACTCCCTGTATATAGACATGCTATTTTCTACTCCCTATATATAGCCATGTTATTTTCTACTCTCTACTGTATATAGTCATGTTATTTTACACTCCCTGTATATAGCCATGTTATTTTATACTCCCTGTATATAGCCATGTTATTTTCTACTCCCTGTATATAGCCATGTTATTTTCAAATCCCTGTATATAGCCATGTTATTTTCTACTGCCTACTGTATATATAGTAATGTTATTTTCTACTCCCCATTGTATATAGCCATGTTATTTTCTACTCACTACTGTATATATAGCCACATTATTTTCTACTCCCTAATGCATATAGCCATGTTATTTTACATTTTCTACTCCCTTTATATAGTCATGTTATTTTCTACTCTACTGTATATAGCCATGTTATTTTACACTCCCTGTATATAGCCATGTTATTTTATACTCCCTGTATATAGTCATGTTATTTTCTACTCTACTGTATATAGTCATGTTATTTTACACTCCCTGTATATAGCCATGTTATTTTATACTCCCTGTATATAGCCATGTTAATTTATACTCCCTGTATATAGCCATGTTATTTTATACTCCCTGTATATAGCCATGTTATTTTCTACTCCCTGTACATAGCCATGTTATTTTCTACTCTACTGTATATAGTCATGTTATTTTCTACTCCCTGTATATAGCCATGTTATTTTACACTCCCTGTATATAGCCATGTTATTTTACACTCCCTGTATATAGCCATGTTATTTTACACTCCCTGTATATAGCCATGTTATTTTATACTCCCTGTATATAGTCATGTTATTTTCTACTCTACTGTATATAGCCATGTTATTTTATACTCCCTGTATATAGCCATGTTATTTTCTACTCCCTGTACATAGCCATGTTATTTTCTACTCTATGTATTGCCATTTTAGTTTCTACTCCCTACTGTATAAAGTCATGTTATTTTCTACTCCCTACTGTATAAAGTCATGTTATTTTCTACTCCCTACTGTATATAGACATGTTATTTTCTACTCCCTACTGTATAAAGTCATGTTATTTTCTACTCCCTACTGTATAAAGTCATGTTATTTTCTACTCCCTACTGTATAAAGTCATGTTATTTTCTACTCCCTACTGTATAAAGTCATGTTATTTTCTACTCCCTACTGTATATAGACATGTTATTTTCTACTCCCTACTGTATATAGACATGTTATTTTCTACTCCCTACTGTATAAAGTCATGTTATTTTCTACTCCCTACTGTATAAAGTCATGTTATTTTCTACTCCCTACTGTATATAGACATGTTATTTTCTACTCCCTACTGTATATAGACATGTTATTTTCTACTCCCTACTGTATATAGACATGTTATTTTCTACTCCCTACTGTATATAGACATGTTATTTTCTACTCCCTACTGTATAAAGTCATGTTATTTTCTACTCCCTACTGTATATAGACATGTTATTTTCTACTCCCTACTGTATAAAGTCATGTTATTTTCTACTCCCTACTGTATATAGACATGTTATTTTCTACTCCCTACTGTATAAAGTCATGTTATTTTCTACTCCCTACTGTATAAAGTCATGTTATTTTCTACTCCCTACTGTATATAGACATGTTATTTTCTACTCCCTACTGTATAAAGTCATGTTATTTTCTACTCCCTACTGTATAAAGTCATGTTATTTTCTACTCCCTACTGTATAAAGTCATGTTATTTTCTACTCCCTACTGTATAAAGTCATGTTATTTTCTACTCCCTACTGTATAAAGTCATGTTATTTTCTACTCCCTACTGTATAAAGTCATGTTATTTTCTACTCCCTACTGTATAAAGTCATGTTATTTTCTACTCTCAGAGCAGCTCCCAGATCTCTGCACCTGTACATAGCCCATCTTTAATTGAGCCCAAACTACTACCTTTTCCCCTACTGTATTTATTTATTTTATTTATTTTGCTCCTTTGCACCATATTATTTATATTTTAACTTTTAACTTTCTTCAAACTACAAATCTACCATTCCAGTGTTTTTCTTGCTATACTTTATTTACTTTGCCACCATGGCATTTTTTTGCCTTTACCTCCATTATCTCACATCATTTGCTCACATTGTATATAGTCTTATTTTTTTCTACTGCATCATTGATTGTATGTTGTTTTACTCCATGTGTAACTCTGTGTTTTTGTATGTTGTCGAACTGCTTTGCTTTATCTCGGCCAGGTCGCAATTGTAAATGAGAACTTGTTCTCAACTTGCCTACCTGGTTAAATAAAGGTGAAATAAATAAAAAATAAATAAAAATATAGCCATGTTATTTTCTACTCCCTGTATATAGTCATGTTATTTTCTACTCTACTGTATATAGCCATGTTATTTTATACTCCCTGTATATAGCCATGTTATTATCTACTCCCTGTATATAGCCATGTTATTTTCTACTCCCCGTATATAGCCATGTTATTTTCTACTCTATGTATTGCCATTTTAGTTTCTACTCCCCGTTTGTTGGCCATGTTATTTTCTACTCCCTACTGTATATAGCCATGTTATTTTATACTCCCTGTATATAGCCATGTTATTTTCAAATCCCTGTATATAGCCATGTTATTTTCTACTCCCTATATATAGCCATGTTATTTTCAAATCCCTGTATATAGCCATGTTATTTTCAAATCCCTATATATAGCCATGTTATTTTCTACTCCCTACTGTATATAGCCATATTATTTTCTACTCCGTAAATATAGCCATGTTATTTTCTACTCCCCATATATAGCCATGTTATTTTATACTCCCTGTATATAGCCATGTTATTTTCAAATCCCTATATATAGCCATGTTATTTTCTACTCCCTACTGTATATAGCCATATTATTTTCTACTCCGTAAATATAGCCATGTTATTTTCTGCTCCCTGTATATAGCCATGTTATTTTCTACTCCCCATATATAGCCATGTTATTTTCTACTCCCCATATATAGCCATGTTATTTTCTACTCCCTACTATATATAGCCATGTTATTTTCTACTCCCTACTGTATATAGCCATGTTATTATCTACTCCCTATATATAGCCATGTTATTATCTACTCCCTATATATAGCCATGTTATTATCTACTCCCTACTATATATAGCCATGTTATTATCTACTCCCTATATAAAGCCATGTTATTATCTACTCCCTACTATATATAGCCATGTTATTATCTACTCCCTACTATATATAGCCATGTTATTTTCTACTCCCTACTGTATATAGCCATGTTATTATCTACTCCCTATATATAGCCATGTTATTATCTACTCCCTACTATATATAGCCATGTTATTATCTACTCCCTATATATAGCCATGTTATTATCTACTCCCTACTATATATAACCATGTTATTATCTACTCCCTATATATAGCCATGCTATTTTCTACTCCCTGTATATAGCCATGTTATTATCTACGCCCTACTATATATAGCCATGTTATTATCTACTCCCTATATATAGCCATGCTATTTTCTACTCCCTGTATATAGCCATGTTATTATCT
Source organism: Salmo trutta (assembly GCF_901001165.1). NCBI lineage: Eukaryota > Metazoa > Chordata > Actinopteri > Salmoniformes > Salmonidae > Salmo > Salmo trutta. The sequence continues at coordinate 35,069 of NW_021822877.1, read as the reverse complement.
ACTCCCTACTGTATATAGCCATGTTATTATCTACTCCCTATATATAGCCATGTTATTTTCTACTCCCTACTGTATATAGCCATGTTATTATCTACTCCCTATATATAGCCATGTTATTATCTACTCCCTATATATAGCCATGTTATTTTCTACTCCCTACTGTATATAGCCATGTTATTATCTACTCCCTATATATAGCCATGTGATTATCTACTCCCTATATATAGCCATGTTATTATCTACGCCCTACTGTATATAGCCATGTTATTATCTACTCCCTATATATAGCCATGTTATTATCTACTCCCCATATATAGCCATGTTATTATCTACTCCCTACTGTATATAGCCATGTTATTTTCTACTCCCTACTGTATATAGCCATGTTATTATCTACTCCCTATATATAGCCATGTTATTATCTACTCCCTACTATATATAGCCATGTTATTTTCTACTCCCTACTATCTATTGCCATGTTATTTTCTACTCCCTATATTTAGCCATGTTATTATCTACTCCCTACTATATATAGCCATGTTATTTTCTACTCCCTACTGTATATAGCCATGTTATTTTCTACTCCCTACTGTATATAGCCATGTTATTATCTACTCCCTATATATAGCCATGTTATTATCTACTCCCTATATATAGCCATGTTATTATCTACTCCCTATATATAGCCATGTTATTATCTACTCCCTACTATATATAGCCATGTTATTATCTACTCCCTATATATAGCCATGTTATTATCTACTCCCTACTATATATAGCCATGTTATTATCTACTCCCTATATATAGCCATGTTATTATCTACTCCCTACTATATATAGCCATGTTATTATCTACTCCCTATATATAGCCATGTTATTATCTACTCCCTACTGTATATAGCCATGCTATTTTCTACTCCCTGTATATAGCCATGTTATTTTACACTCCCTGTATATAGCCATGTTATTTTCTACTCCCTACTGTATATAGCCAAGATATGCTCTTCTCCCTGTATATAGCCATGTTATTTCTACTCCCTGTATATAGCCATGTTATTTTCTACCCCCTACTGTATATAGCCATGTTATTTTCTACTCCCTACTGTATATAGCCATGTTATTTTCTACTCCCTACTGTATATAGCCAAGATATGCTCTTCTCCCTGTATATAGCCATGTTATTTCTACTCCCTGTATATAGCCATGTTATTTTCTACTCCCTACTATATATAGCCATGTTATTTTCTACTCCCTACTGTATATAGCCATGTTATTTTCTACTCCCTACTGTATATAGCCATGTTATTTTCTACTCCCTATATATAGCCATGTTATTATTTACTCCCTACTATATATAGCCATCTTATTTTCTACTCCCTACTGTATATAGCCAAGATATGCTCTTCTCCCTGTATATAGCCATGTTATTTCTACTCATTATTTGTATTAGTTATTCACTGTGTATTTATTCCTTGCGTCACTATTTCATTTTTTAAATAAAAATAAAATAATTATCTCTACCTCTATATTGTTGAAGTATTTCACTGTTAGTCTGCACCTGTTGTGTACGAAGCATGTGACAAATAAAATGTGATTTGAACTACACGCACGCACACACACACACACACACACACACATAACACACACACACACACACACACACACACACACACACACACGCACACACACACGCACACACAATTACAGATGCACAAACGCACACATCTCTTGTGTGCGTGTGTGTGTGAGACACTCTCATTCCATTGGACAGTAACACAATAAAGACACACATGCCTACACTACTAAACACAATCATCCCCCTCAAGTGCAGGTGACATTACACTACTAAACACAATCATCCCCCTCAAGTGCAGGAAAGCACATAGCAGATCTTGAGGCACTGTCTGTGTGTGTGTGTGTGTGTGTGTGTGTGTGTGTGTGTGTGTGTGTGTGTGTGTGTGTGTGTGTGTGTGTGTGTGTGTGTGTGTGTGTGTGTGTGTGTGTGTGTGCGTGCGTGCGTGTGTTGGGGGGAGCCATAATACAGTGTTATGTCTGTTTATCAGTATTGGTGGAGCGGCTGGAAACTCAGTTCTATTAGCCAGACAATAGACAGGCTCATTGGGCTGTAATGTAGTGTGGCTGTACTGGACCTGGCAGAGAGAGATATCCTGCTGAAAACAGTGCCATAGTACCATATGGAAAGCCAAACTTTACATTACTAGATGTATAATCAATCCTTAGCTAAGAGGGAGAACAATGGAAACTGTACTTTACTCTGTATATATATATACATACATACACATTAAGTATCCCAGAGTCTGGATCCCCCATGTAAAACAGTGGTATACTAGACCTTACGTCTACCAAATCGTTTTCCTCTATGCATTATAATATCCTTCCTCATGGGTGACCTGTCGAAAAAAGCCAGGATCTTCTGAGAAAGGCATATCCTGTCTCGCTCCAACAATACGCCACCCTTCTCCTCCCCAGTCAAAACTGCACTTAACATGTAATACTTATTCAGCCATCTTTAACTCAGCATCTCAGCCAGCTGTCCGTTTGCACTGGTTGGATCCCTGAGAAAATACTGAGGAACAGAGGAGGAGAAGAGGAGGAGAAGGAGGAGAAGGAGAGTGATGTCGTTTGTGTCACCTCTGTCACCTCAGTGGCTTGGGGAGTGATTGACAGTTGATAAGGTGAGTGTGTGTGTGTGTGTGTGTGTGTGTGTGTGTGTGTGTGTGTGTGTGTGTGTGTGTGTGTGTATGTGTCTGTACTGCTCTCTCGCCCCTCCCTCCCTAGAGGATAACTGTGGCTGGTGTTTACAGAGTCCCAGCTGCCAACAGCAGGTCAATATGGACACAGCCCCCCCACCTGGGCTTTGAAGAGCAGAATCACCACATCATCAACACTGCTGGGTAAACTCTCTCCCACAGACACTATACCGGTGACTATGAATAAAGGCGTCCGCGTGCTTCCCCGCCGAAACAGTTTGGAAGAGTTTGTGCATATATTCTGATGACATTTTGTGATGTCTTCATTGGTTTTGGTGATCGCCTAGGGTTATGTTGGCTGTTAGGGCACACAACATTTTTTCTCAAGGCCAGCTAAAGTTCAGAGCCAAAGACTACGCCCCTTCGTCGGTGATTGGTCAACAGTAGGGATTCTTCAGTCTTTGTTGGCATTCAACGAGAGACGACTCATTTTCATGCACATTTTGTCATTGAGAAATACTGGTACCAAACATCCTAGTTGTAAAATTACGCGACTAAGATCTCCTCGGCAAACCCCCAAAAATGTATGACAGATTTCTTGAGTTTTCTTAAATTAATTCTGACTATTTTGAGGAAGTCTATACTGGTTATGGTGTCTCTAAATGGACAAACAGTATTATTGGCACTTTTTTCTCGTTTTCCCAGCTAAGCCTAGCTGACTTCGCCTAGCCGCCAGCCGAACTGAAGGATGCTGATGCCTTCACACAACACTCCTGAATAAACGCTCTACCACAGACACCCTACCAGTGACTAAGACTAACACAACACTGGCCCTTGGTGGTGTTCAACAGGATGAAGGGAACTGCACTGAAATGATTGAAAAAGACTGAATCAGTGATGATATTGGATGAAATTCAGTAGTGTGTGTGTGTGTGTGTGTGTGTGTGTGTACACGTTTGTTGTTTGTGTGTGTGTGTTAGTGATCTCCAGGGGCCAGCCAACACCTGGCTGTAGTCCTGTAGGCGTGGAGCCAGGGGTCTGGGGCCAGTGCAAGGCCATCTGATTAATCTAACCCCATAGTGACCTCTTATTGGACACAGCCCACACGGTTAGATCACCGCTGGCTGGAGCTGACACACACACGTACATACACACACAGACGAATGGACACACACATGACAAATTAGCGCACGCATACATGCACACACACACGCACACACGCACACACACACACCCACCCACCCACCCTTGGCCGTAAGCTGAGAGAGGTTACATTTGATTAGCAGATAGCTAGCTAACAGTTGAGACTTAATTCCAGCCAAAGGTGAAAGAGAGAGAGACGTTGATTCCCACAAGGTACCCTGTTCCCTATATAGTGCGCTACCCATAAGGGCTTTGGTCAAAAGTAGTGCACTATATAGGAAATAGGGTGCCATTTGAGATGACGCAGCAGTGGAAGTAGTGTTTGTATAGAAGTGCTCTTTTAGAGGTGTTTCAGATGAATTGACTGTTATTCAGGAGGCTTACAGATGGCTTAGAAACACAACAGCCAAACAGCAGCTGGAAACGGCTCAGCAGGGGTGGCCAGGGCACTGCCTGATCACAAAGAGACAGCGGTGAAAGCAGATATTTGTGGAGAACATGAAGACACACACAAACACACACACACACACACACACAAACACACCACTATTTGAAACCACTCCCTCGAATTTCCTAAAGACGCTGATTAATGATGGGAAGCCAGGTCATAAATATAATCATATTATAACATCATGGCTGCCATATGAATACCAGCCCCAATACTGGACCATGGGATATTGATTTTAGCCAGGTCCAAGGAGGACATAGTCAGAGATGTAATATACAGAGCGATTCTTAATATGGTACAATATTAATGAAACATAAAAATCTTTCCTTTATGGCCTTTGGAGTTGGGAGGAGAGACCGGGGCCTTCCACTTTCTACTCTGAGTATGCTGAGGTAACAAGAACCATTGTTGTGAATGGGAATGACTCAATGATTGGAAACGTGAGTTTGAGTCAGAGTGCTAAAGTCGCAGGGCCCAGTGGAGAGTTACATCCACCTCTCTATATCGCTACTGGAGAGTTACATCCACCTCCCTATATCTCTACTGGAGAGTTACATCCACCTCCCTATATCTCTACTGGAGAGTTACATCCACCTCCCTATATCGCTACTGGAGAGTTACATCCACCTCACTATATCTCTACTGGAGAGTTACATCCACCTCTCTATATCTCTACTGGAGAGTTACATCCACCTCTCTATATCTCTACTGGAGAGTTACATCCACCTCTCTATATCTCTACTGGAGAGTTACATCCACCTCTCTATATCTCTACTGGAGAGTTACATCCACCTCCCTATATCTCTACTGGAGAGTTACACCCACCTCTCTATATCTCTACTGGAGAGTTACATCCACCTCTCTATATCTCTACTGGAGAGTTACATCCACCTCCCTATATCTCTACTGGAGAGTTACATCCACCTCCCTATATCTCTACTGGAGAGTTACATCCATCTCCCTATATCTCTACTGGAGAGTTACACCCACCTCCCTATATCTCTACTGGAGAGTTACACCCACCTCCCTATATCTCTACTGGAGAGTTACATCCACCTCCCTATATCTCTACTGGAGAGTTACATCCACCTCTCTATATCTCTACTGGAGAGTTACATCCACCTCTCTATATCTCTACTGGAGAGTTACATCCACCTCCCTATATCTCTACTGGAGAGTTACATCCACCTCTCTATATCTCTACTGGAGAGTTACACCCACCTCCCTATATCTCTACTGGAGAGTTACACCCACCTCCCTATATCTCTACTGGAGAGTTACATCCACCTCCCTATATCTCTACTGGAGAGTTACATCCACCTCTCTATATCTCTACTGGAGAGTTACATCCACCTCTCTATATCTCTACTGGAGAGTTACATCCACCTCCCTATATCTCTACTGGAGAGTTACATCCACCTCCCTATATCTCTACTGGAGAGTTACATCCACCTCCCTATATCTCTACTGGAGAGTTACACCCACCTCTCTATATCTCTACTGGAGAGTTACATCCACCTCTCTATATCTCTACTGGAGAGTTACATCCACCTCCCTATATCTCTACTGGAGAGTTACATCCACCTCTCTATATCTCTACTGGAGAGTTACATCCACCTCTCTATATCTCTACTGGAGAGTTACATCCACCTCTCTATATCTCTACTGGAGAGTTACATCCACCTCTCTATATCTCTACTGGAGAGTTACATCCACCTCTCTATATCTCTACTGGAGAGTTACATCCACCTCTCTATATCTCTACTGGAGAGTTACATCCACCTCTCTATATCTCTACTGGAGAGTTACATCTACCTCTCTATATCTCTACTGGAGAGTTACATCCACCTCTCTATATCTCTACTGGAGAGTTACATCCACCTCTCTATATCTCTACTGGAGAGTTACATCCACCTCTCTATATCTCTACTGGAGAGTTACATCCACCTCCCTATATCTCTACTGGAGAGTTACATCCACCTCTCTATATCTCTACTGGAGAGTTACATCCACCTCTCTATATCTCTACTGGAGAGTTACATCCACCTCTCTATATCTCTACTGGAGAGTTACATCCATCTCTCTATATCTCTACTGGAGAGTTACATCCACCTCTCTATATCTCTACTGGAGAGTTACATCCACCTCCCTATATCTCTACTGGAGAGTTACATCCAGCTCTCTATATCTCTACTGGAGAGTTACATCCACCTCCCTATATCTCTACTGGAGAGTTACATCCACCTCTCTATATCTCTACTGGAGAGTTACATCCACCTCCCTATATCTCTACTGGAGAGTTACATTCACCTCTCTATATCTCTACTGGAGAGTTACATCCACCTCTCTATATCTCTACTGGAGAGTTACATCCACCTCCCTATATCTCTACTGGAGAGTTACATCCACCTCTCTATATCTCTACTGGAGAGTTACATCCACCTCCCTATATCTCTACTGGAGAGTTACATTCACCTCTCTATATCTCTACTGGAGAGTTACATCCACCTCTCTATATCTCTACTGATTCTCTCTTAAATGGAAGCGTTTAAGAAAAACTTCATCCTGAAAAAGGCATACAAAGTGAAGTAAACTGCATCCTGGGACTTACCTGTTACCCAGAATGCACCACAGGAGGCCAGGAGGTCACAGGAGAGCAAGGGAGAGAGGGAAGGAGAAGAGAAGAAGAAAAAAAACATTAGTTTGTTGCAACTGAAAAAGCTCGGGTCCACATTTGACGTCAGACATTCAACTGAATTCCTCTGTCCAGCACTGAAAGGGGAAAACGGGTTGTATCGTTCTGATCAGTGCAGATGACTCAGTGATTTTGGAAAGTCAATGACTACATAGTGCACTGCTTTTGACCAGATCCCTATGGGACTTACTCCCTACACAGGGAACTGGGTACCATTAGGGACACAGCTAACGCCTGAGTGAAGTTGTTAAGGTTTCATGAGTGTACCTAGCTGTCGCTATGACACAAACATCAATATCCCACTCGCCGCATAATTAGATTCAAATTAGCACAGCTTTATTTAAACAGGAAATGTAGACAGAGTTAATTAAAAAGAGGGAGATGTGGCAGATGAGCACGACTCAGGTGCTAACAGCTTTGCTAACGGAGAAGAAGACATGGAGAGACAATAAGGAGGACTCCGGAGTGATGATGGAAGTGAGGGAAGGTGATAGATGGAAGGCGGAGATAGAGAGAGTCAGTGTTTCCTAACCACTCTTAGGCAGAATGTACCATGTAGAAATACGAAGAGAAGAGACTACTTGTGTTGACGGGAGGCCTTGAATATGACTAAGGCTAATAATGACCATTTATTGGGAAAATAGGTTGGTGTGGATCAGGGTTATCTTTAGTGATATTGAATACGGAGCTATCTGTCTCACACATTTTTAATACATCATTCATATCTGGGAGAAAAACACTATTAACCCGGGAATCTAAACTGAATATCTCTCTGAATGTTTCACTATTGGTTTACTTCAGTGAATAACATTTCGTTTGGATTGCACTCCTATGACCCACAGCTAAGAACATAGCTGCCTTAGCTTTCCTCGTGGATTCTATTCAGGCCTGTACATGCTCCGCGTTTAGCTGGGACAACGGCAACTCACTCTTCTCCATTACTCCGGTGCATATAGCATCTTCACACACACACACACCACACACACCGACCGTCCTCTCCTCTTTACAGTCTGCGGCAGTTCTAGTTGAGTGAACACCAGCCACGCAGCCTCTCCCAGCCAGATGCTGTAAAGACGTCCATGGAACTGGACCAAAACAATGGAACTGCCATGGAAACGCGTGGGGAAAGATGCCTTGGGGGGAAAGATCCTGAATCTCCTCATTTTCCCCCAGCAAAATTAGCCTACATTTAGGATATTATTATATGGGCGGTATAATGCTTGTATGGATGTCCCCCAACACATGTTCATGTCATCGTCACCAGCCCTTACTTCTTCTAAACATGAAAAGAGACTACTTCTAAACGTTATGCAGTGAAAACAGCCAAATATATCCAACATTGTGTGCCTTTTACAATACATCAATCGTGGCAGATTTGACTAATATCCACTTGGTTAGATCAGATTAGTTGAATGTGCGCCAGTCCGGCGCCCTTCTATCCCTCGTGGTCTGCATTCCATTGACCTCTTTACCGCATCTATATGGAATTAAAGAATTACTGCAGGGGCGTTAGTTTGAACAGGGAGTTCTCCCTCTGTCCCTTTCCCCTTGGTATATAAATAACCCCAATAATAAGGCTGCTACATATATGCAGGCAGGGCGATAGCAAGCAGTCAATATTTTCTCATCCTTAGAGAGGCTCAGTGTGTGTGTGTGTTCGTGTGTGTGTGTGTGTGTGTGTGTGTGTGTGTGTGTGTGTTCGTGTGTGTGTGTGTGTGTGTGTGTGTGTGTGTGTGTGTGTGTGTGTGTGTGTGTGTGTGTGGCTCTCTCCCGCCTCTCTGGGTAGAAATTGATCATCTTCTGTATTTTCCTCCACAGTAATGCCACAGCAGCATATCAAACCACCGGGCCATTTAATGATGTCATCCCTTACACACACACTGCTGCTGGTTAGCACAGACACACTTCGCTTGGAGAGTCGTTAAAAGAATGGATCAGGGGACAGGGGGACGGACAGAAGGGACAAAGGAAAGAGGTAGGAGAGGGGGACTAACAGCATGTAGGGAAAGAGAGAGAGAGAGAGATGGTGGGAGAGGGGGACTAACAGCATGTAGGGAAAGAGAGAGAGAGATGGTGGGAGAGGGGGACTAACAGCATGTAGGGAAAGAGAGAGAGAGATGGTGGGAGAGGGGGACTAACAGCATGGAGGGAAAGAGAGAGAGAGAGAGATGGTGGGAGAGGGGGACTAACAGCATGTATGGAGAGAGAGAGAGAGATGGTGGGAGAGGGGGACTAACATCATGTAGGGAGAGAGAGAGAGAGATGGTGGGAGAGGGGGACTAACAGCATGTAGGGAGAGAGAGAGAGAGATGGTGGGAGAGGGGGACTAACAGCATGGAGGGAAAGAGAGAGAGAGAGAGATGGTGGGAGAGGGGGACTAACAGCATGTAGGGAAAGAGAGAGAGAGATGGTGGGAGAGGGGGACTAAGAGCATGTAGGGAAAGAGAGAGAGAGATGGTGGGAGAGGGGGACTAACAGCATGTAGGGAAAGAGAGAGATGGTGGGAGAGGGGGACTAACAGCATGTAGGGAAAGAGAGAGAGAGATGGTGGGAGAGGGGGACTAACAGCATGTAGGGAAAGAGAGAGATGGTGGGAGAGGGGGACTAACAGCATGTAGGGAAAGAGAGAGAGAGATGGTGGGAGAGGGGGACTAACAGCATGTAGGGAAAGAGAGAGAGCGATGGTGGGAGAGGGGGACTAACAGCATGTAGGGAAAGAGAGAGAGAGATGGTGGGAGAGGGGGACTAACAGCATGTAGGGAAAGAGAGAGAGAGATGGTGGGAGAGGGGGACTAACAGCATGTAGGGAGAGAGAGAGAGAGATGGTGGGAGAGGGGGACTAACAGCATGTAGGGAAAGAGAGAGAGAGATGGTGGGAGAGGGGGACTAACAGCATGTAGGGAAAGAGAGAGAGAGATGGTGGGAGAGGGGGACTAACAGCATGTAGGGAAAGAGAGAGAGGACGGATGGTGGGAGAGGGGGACTAACAGCATGTAGGGAAAGAGAGAGAGATGGATGCAGCCATAGGGACTAACCTATAGGGCGAAATAAAGTCACCTCCCTAGGGGCAAGAGCAGATACACACAGGGCGCTATACAACCACCTAAAGTGTTTTCATCCTATATATTCAGAGCAGCACCGCCATCTGTTCTTGCCCCATGTCTCCCTGCTGTCTGGTTGGGATTGTTTACCACACCGTTAATATGGAGTAGATAGGGGTCCTTTTTCTGTCCTCCTGCTGTCTTTCCTCCAGCACTCTGCGGTGTGTGCATAGTGAACCTACCCCATGCAGCCATACACAACACAGCTTCTATAGGAGCCAGTGGGAGGCGGACTACAGGAGGGGCTGATGCTGGTTGATACCTCCTGAGTTTCAGCTGCTCCTGTTGCTCAGACTCCCCAGGGTGACCCTAGTGTATGTGTGTGTGTGTGTGTGTGTGTGTGTGTGTGTGTGTGTGTGTGTGTGTGTGTGTGTGTGTGTGTGTGTGTATGCATGCCTGTGTGCGTATTTGTGTATGTATGCATGCATGTGTTGTGTCTGTGCGCATATGTGTGCCCGCGTGTGTGTGTGTGTGTGTGTGTGTGTGTGTGTCTGTTTCATTTGTGTGTGTGTGTACGAGTGAGTGGGCAAAGCGGGGTGAGAAAAGGTCCCTAAGCCTCGGATTTCAGCCTATCGGCACCCTGCTGTGCCAGTCCACAGACCTCTGAGAGACAGAGGGACAGAGAGAAAGAGAAAAAGAAAGAATGCTGGGGTAAAAAAAAAGAATGTGAAAACGACAGGACGCCCCCCCCCCCCCGAAATGAGGGCATTCTTTCCCAATTCTCTTCTGCTCGGTTGCATGTCATGAATCCGCGGGATCTTTCGGATAATTGTGAGCCTTGTCAGAAAAATTTACCCGGGGCGCACCACCATGCCACCCTCCCCCGGGTGGGGTTCTAAATAACAACAATCATCATGATTGTGAAGTGGGCTGGCCGGGTTGGACCGTTCCATTCAGAGTAATGAGGGGTCCCACTGTTTTTACGGCCCTCGTAGAGAAGCTAAGCTCTCACTGCAGGGCGCCGGGGCCCGCCATTACTGCTCCCCAACCGCTACTAGCCAGACAGCAGGTGATTACACCCACACAAATTCACACAAAAACTTCACACAAAAACACATACATACACAGTCATGTATGCCCGCGCATACACATTCAAAACATACGACCGCACAAACACACACTGATAGAAACATACAGGAAAAGAAGAGCGAAACACTCTCTCTCTAACACAAACACACACAGTCAGATCAGTGAGAACAGAGTAGCAAAGCCTCTCTCACAGTCAGTGTGTTTATTAGGAAAAGAGCCATGAGAGAGAAGGGACCATGCCTTCTAGAGGAGAACATTAACACACCGTTTACAATACATGCATGATTGGCGGGAAAATCCCAAAGACACATTTACCAAAGACACATTTACCAAAGACACATTTACCAAACATACATTTACCAAAGACACATTTACCAAAGACACATTTACCAAAGATACATTTACCAGAGACATTTACCAAAGATACATTTACCAAAGATACATTTACCAAAGAGACATTTACCAAAGAGACATTTACCAAAGAGACATTTACCAAAGATACATTTACCAGAGACATTTACCAAAGATGCATTTACCAAAGATGCATTTACCAAAGATACATTTACCAAAGATACATTTACCAAAGATACATTTACCAAAGATACATTTACCAAAGAGACATTTACTAAAGAGACATTTACCAAAGATACATTTACCAGAGACATTTACCAAAGATGCATTTACCAAAGATACATTTACCAGAGACATTTACCAAAGATACATTAACCAAAGATACATTTACCAGAGACATTTACCAAAGATACATTAACCAAAGAAACATTAACCAAAGAAACACTTACCAAAGAGACATTTACCAAGGAAACATTTACCAAGGAGACATTTTCTAAAAGAAACAGAGGATGAAAATAAATATTTGGTAAAACATGACCAAGCAAAATCTTTGACGCACACACACGTACACATTCACACACACTCTCTCTTTCTCTCTCACAACAAAACGTGCTAATCAGTGGGTAGTGTCACCATTACATCACAACGCTAATCAGAGGGTAGTGTAACCATTACATCACAACGCTAATCAGTGGGTAGTGTAACCATTACATCACAATGCTAATCAGTGGGTAGTGTAACCATTACATCACAATGCTAATCAGTGGGAAGTGTCACCATTACATCACAACGCTAATCAGTGGGAAGTGTCACCATTACATCACAACGCTAATCAGTGGGAAGTGTCACCATTACATCACAACGCTAATCAGTGGGTAGTGTCACCATTACATCACAACGCTAATCAGTGGGTAGTGTAACCATTACATCACAACGCTAATCAGTGGGTAGTGTAACCATTTCATCACAATGCTAATCAGTGGGTAGTGTAACCATTACATCACAATGCTAATCAGAGGGTAGTGTAACCATTACATCACAATGCTAATCAGAGGGTAGTGTAACCATTTCATCACAATGCTAATCAGTGGGTAGTGTAACCATTACATCACAATGCTAATCAGTGGGTAGTGTAACCATTTCATCACAATGCTAATCAGTGGGTAGTGTAACCATTACATCACAATGCTAATCAGTGGGTAGTGTAACCATTACATCACAACGCTAATCAGAGGGTAGTGTAACCATTACATCACAACGCTAATCAGTGGGTAGTGTAACCATTACATCACAACGCTAATCAGTGGGTAGTGTAACCATTTCATCACAATGCTAATCAGTGGGTAGTGTAACCATTACATCACAATGCTAATCAGTGGGTAGTGTCACCATTACATCACAACGCTAATCAGTGGGAAGTGTCACCATTACATCACAACGCTATTCAGTGGGTAGTGTAACCATTACATCACAACGCTAATCAGAGGGTAGTGTAACCATTACATCACAACGCTAATCAGTGGGTAGTGTCACCATTACATCACAACGCTAATCAGTGGGTAGTGTCACCATTACATCACAACGCTAATCAGTGGGTAGTGTAACCATTACATCACAACGCTAATCAGTGGGTAGTGTCACCATTACATCACAATGCTAATCAGTGGGAAGTGTAACCATTACATTACAATGCTAATCAGTGGGTAGTGTAACCATTACATCACAACGCTAATCAGTGGGAAGTGTCACCATTACATCACAACGCTAATCAGTGGGTAGTGTAACCATTACATTACAACGCTAATCAGTGGGTAGTGTAACCATTACATCACAATGCTAATCAGTGGGTAGTGTAACCATTACATCACAACGCTAATCAGTGGGAAGTGTAACCATTACATCACAATGCTAATCAGTGGGTAGTGTAACCATTACATCACAATGCTAATCAGTGGGTAGTGTCACCATTACATCACAACGCTAATCAGTGGGTAGTGTAACCATTACATCACAATGCTAATCAGTGGGTAGTGTAACCATTACATCACAATGCTAATCAGTGGGTAGTGTAACCATTACATCACAACGCTATTCAGTGGGTAGTGTAACCATTACATCACAATGCTAATCAGTGGGTAGTGTAACCATTACATCACAATGCTAATCAGTGGGTAGTGTAACCATTACATCACAACGCTAATCAGTGGGTAGTGTAACCATTACATCACAACGCTAATCAGTGGGTAGTGTAACCATTACATTACAACGCTAATCAGTGGGTAGTGTCACCATTACATCACAACGCTAATCAGTGGGTAGTGTAACCATTACATCACAACGCTAATCAGTGGGTAGTGTAACCATTACATCACAATGCTAATCAGTGGGTAGTGTAACCATTACATCACAATGCTAATCAGTGGGTAGTGTAACCATTACATCACAACGCTAATCAGTGGGTAGTGTCACCATTACATCATAATGCTAATCAGTGGGTAGTGTAACCATTACATCACAACGCTAATCAGTGGGTAGTGTAACCATTACATCACAATGCTAATCAGTGGGTAGTGTCACCATTACATCACAATGCTAATCAGTGGGTAGTGTAACCATTACATCACAATGCTAATCAGTGGGTAGTGTAACCATTACATTACAACGCTAATCAGTGGGTAGTGTCACCATTACATCACAATGCTAATCAGTGGGTAGTGTCACCATTACATCACAATGCTAATCAGTGGGTAGTGTCACCATTACATCACAATGCTAATCAGTGGGTAGTGTCACCATTACATCACAATGCTAATCAGTGGGTAGTGTCACCATTACATCACAATGCTAATCAGTGGGTAGTGTCACCATTACATCACAATGCTAATCAGTGGGTAGTGTCACCATTACATCACAACGCTAATCAGTGGGTAGTGTCACCATTACATCACAGTAAGTCCCCCTGAGTCATCATTGATTGACAGCTCTTGCTTCTGGGCCTGCCTCCAAACTATTACTGTTATCATGGGAGGTTAAACACCAGGAGAGAAAGAGAGAAACAAAGAGAGAGAGAGAGCGAGAGGGGGGAAAGAAAGAGAGAGAGAGAGAGAGAGGTGGGAAAGAAAGAGAAAGAGAGAGAGCGAGAGGGGGGAAAGAAAGAGAGAGAGAGGGAAAGAGAGAGAGAGTGAGAGAGAGGAGAGAAAGAGGGAGAAAGAGAGAGAGCGAGAGAAAAGAGAGAGAGAGAGAGGAGAGAGAGGGAAAAAGAGAGAGACAGGAGACAGAGAGAGAGAGGGGGAAAGAGAGAGGGGGGGAAGAGAGAGAGAGGGGGAAAGAAAGAGAGGGGAGAGAGAAAGAGGGAGAGGGGGAAAGAGAGATAAACTGTAGAAGAGATGGAGAGAGAGAAAGAGAAATAGAAAAAAATAAAAAAGAGCAAGAGCTTCCACTTTCCCTCCTCACACGTTTCCCATCCATTACAAGTCTATCACAACACATTAAACCCGCTGTTCCAAACAAGAGGAAAAATACCTCATTAAATAAATGAATCTCACATCATCTTGTATATATCCCTCATCATGTATATATCCCTCTTTAATTCCACATATGGGGAAAAACATTCTAGCCCAATCCTTGTACAGTTAGTAAAACATATGGTCTCCCAGTCTTAGTGTTTAAAGATCTAATACATAAATAAACTGTTTTGTAAAATTGCATAGTTGAAAAAAAATCTCAGCCTTATTTTTTATTTATTCAAGGTATTCATTCTGTCATGATTATAATCTTACTGATTACGGTACTATCTTACTGTTTTAACAGATGTATCTACTTCTCTATCATGTTCTATTCACCCTACTTCTACAGTTTCTCCATAGTTTCCCTACAGAGCTTTTCATGGATGAAGATTCATCTCCGTTCGTTTCCTATTGAACCTAGCGGATAGAGCATATTGCCCGAATAGTCACTGGTTCGAAAACCCGAGCAGACAAAGTGAAATATCGATGTGCCCTTTAGCATGGCACTTTATCCTAATTTGCTCTAGGGGCGCCATCCTACTATGGCTGACCCTGTAAAACAACACATTTCCCTGCACCTAGCCTGTGTACTGTATGTGAAAATAAAACATCCCTTATGAAAAAAGATTGCAGTATAACTGCAGTACAACAGTCAGAGTGCAAACTGCAGTATGCTGAAAATACTGCATCCCAAAACATAGTCATTTCACAGTGTAACTGCAGTTACAGCGCAGTATAACTGCAGTTCAACTGTAGTACACTGCAGTTATACTGCAATCACTGCATCCAAAATACCACAGCCGACTTCACATACTGCATTTTTAATGCAGTTTCAAAACTGCTATCTTTTTTGGTAAGGGAGGTATTTTTATTTCTAACAGCTTAATGCAACCTCTCTACTTCTGGGGGACTCCCGTGTAAAAAGAGGTGATTGACTGACGTAGAGACGTTTATTATCCCCTGTACAATACCACCAGTCTCCGTCATATATTACACCGTCACTCACACTGACAGAGCATGTGTGTGTGTGTGTGTGTGTGTGTGTGTGTGTGTGACAGCCAATAAATCCCAGTGTGAGTATCTGTGTGTATGAATACGTGTCTACAGTTGAAGTAGGAAGTTTACATACACCTTAGCCAAATACATTTAAACTCAGTTTTTAACAATTCCTGACGTTTAATCCTAGTAAAAATTCCCTGTCTTAGGTCAGTTAGGATCACCACTTTATTTTAAGAATGTGAAATGTCAGAATAATAGTCGAGAGAATGATTTATTTCAGCTTTTGTTTCTTTCATCACATTCCCAGTGGGTCAGAAGTTTACATACACTCAATTAGTATTTGGTAACATTGCCATTAACCTGTCTGGGGTATGTGGGACGATTTCGTCCCACCTACGTAACAGCTACTGATATTCCAGTGGCGCGATTTTTGAATCGTTAGAAATACTATTACTTCAATTTCTCAAACATATGACTATTTTACAGCTATTTAAAGACAAGAATCTCGTTAATCTAACCCCACTGTCCGATTTCAAAAAGGCTTTACAACGAAAGCAAAACATTAGATTATGTCAGCAGAGTGCCCAGCCAGAAAAAATCAGACAGCCATTTTTCAAGCTAGCATATCATGTCACATAAACCCAAACCACAGCTAAATGCAGCACTAACCTTTGATGATCTTCATCAGATGACACACCTAGGACATTGTGTTATACAATACATGCATGTCTGTTCAATCAAGTTCATATTTATATCAAAAAACAGCTTTTTGCATTAGCATGTGACGTTCAGAAAACGCATAACCCCCGGCAAACTTCCGTTGAATTTACTAACAGTTTGCTAAATTACTCACGATAAACGTTCACAAAAAGCATAACAATTATTTTAAGAATTATAGATACATTACTCCTCTATGCACTCGATATGTCCGATTTTAAAATAGCTTTTCGGATGAAGCACATTTTGCAATAATCTAAGTACATAGCCCGGCATTACAGGGCTAGCTATTTAGATACCCACCCAGGTCAGCATCCACCAAAATCACATTTCCTATAAGAAAAATGTTCTTACCTTGCTTGTTCTTCATCAGAATACACTGCCAGGACTTCTACTTCAATAACAAATGTTGGTTTGGTCCCAAATAATCCATCGTTATATCCAAACAGCGACGTTTTGTTCGTGAGTTCTAGAATGCTTCTTCCCGGTTTCGCGCATGGCGCATTGGCGTGTCAAAAATGTCTAAATATTCCATTACCGTACTTCGAAGCATGTCAACCGCTGTTTAAAACCAATTTTTATGCCATTTATGTCGTAGAGAAGTGATAATATTCCGACCGGGAGTATGCATTGAGCCTAAACAGCCGAATAAAATTTCTCCTCAGAAGCGACTCATGCACGCGCATCATTCAAAGGTCCTCGGAGCAGCCACTTACAAAAGGCGCTAATATGTTTCAACCTGAGGCTCCCTCGTAAACCTTCAGTTATTTCGCGGGCTCTGAGAGCCTATTGGAGCCCTGGGAATTGTCACGTTACAGCTAAGATCCTTACTTTTCAATAAAAAGATGCAAGACGCACGACTCCTTGTCAGACAGGGTACTTCCTGCTTGAAACCTTGTCAGGTTTTTGCCTGCCATAGGAGTTCTGTTATACTCACAGACACCATTCAAACAGTTTTAGAAAATTCAGAGTGTTTTCTATCCAAACCTGAACAATAATATGCATATTCTAGCTTCTGAGTTGGTGTAGGAGGCAGTTAAAAATGGGAACATATTTTTCCAAAATTCTCAATACTGCCCCCTAGCCCAGACAGGTTAAATTGTTTAACTTGGGTGAAACGTTTCGGGTAGCCTTCCACAAGCTTCCCACAATAAGTTGGGTGTATTTTTGCCCATTCCTCCTGACAGAGCTGGTGTAACTGAGTCAGGTTTGTAGGCCTCCTTGCTCGCACATGCTTTTTCAGTTCCGCCCACAAATTTTCTATAGGATTGAGGTTAGGGCTTTGTGATGGCCACTCCAATACTTTGACCTTGTTGTCCTTAAGCAATTTTGCCACAACTTTGGAAGTATGCTTGGGGTCATTGTCCATTTGGAAGACCCATTTGCAACCAAGCTTTAACTTCCTGACTGATGTCTTGAGATGATGCTTCAATATATCCACATAATTTTCCTCCCTCATGATGCCATCTATTTGGTGAAGTGCACCAGTCCCTCCTGCAGCAAAGCACCCCCACAACATGATGCTGCCACCCCCGTGCTTCATGGTTGGGATGGTGTCTTCGGCTTGCAAGCGTCCCCCTTTTTCCTCCAAACATAACGATGATCATTATGGCCAAACAGTTCTATTACTTTTTCATCAGACCAGAGGACATTTCTTCCAAACGTACGATCTTTGTCCCCATGTGCAGTTGCAAAACGTAGTCTGGCTTTTTTATGGCGGTTTTGGAGCAGTGGCTTCTTCCTTGCTGAGTGGCCTTTCAGGTTATGTCGATATAGGACTCGTTTTACTGGGGATATAGATACTTTTGTACCTGTTTCCTCCAGCATCTTCACAAGGTCCTTTGCTGTTGTTCTGGGATTGATTTGCACTTTTCGCACCAAAGTACGTTCATCTCTAGGAGACAGAACGCGTCTCCTTCCTGAGCGGTATGATGGCTGCGTGGTCCCATGGTGTTTATACTTGCATACTATTGTTTGTACAGATGAACGTGGTACCTTCAGGCGTTTGGAAATTGTTCCCAAGGATGAACCAGACTTGTGGAGGTCTACAATTTGTTTTCTGAGGTCTTGGCAGATGTCTTTTGTTTTTTCCATGATGTCAAGCAAAGAGGCACTGAGTTTGAAGGTAGGCCTTGAAATACATCCACAGGTACACCTCCAATTGACTCAAATGATGTCAATTAGCCTATCAGAAGCTTCTAAAGCCATGACATAATTTTCTGGAATTTTCCAAGCTGTTTAAAGGCACAGTCAACTCAGTGTAGGCAAACTTCTGCCCCACTGGAATTGTGATCCAGTGAATTATAAGTGAAATAATCTGTCTGTAAACAATTGTTGGAATAATTACTTGTGTCATGCACAAAGTAGATGTCCTAACCGACTTGCCAAAACTATAGTTTGTTAACAAGAAATTTGTGGAGTGGTTGAGAAACGAGTTTTAATGACTCCAACCTAAGTGTATGTAAACTTCTGACTTCAACTGTATATCTGAGTGTGTGTGTACTGACCATTAGTGTATCTATAGCATGTATTTCCTTCTAAGTCTCTCTTCCTCTCTCTGTAGCTCATAGCGCTCTGTAAAGCCTCTTACTTTATTGTTCGGCGTTTCCGCTACATGACCAGATGTGCTCTCGTGAATAAATGAGTGTTTACTAACCGGATTGGCCTCAATAAAAGGGCGGTCATAAAGCGATGCCTGGCAGCTCTCCTCCTGTCTCCCGAGAGAGAGGGCTAACAGACACCTAAGGCCTGGGGCGGAGGGGAGAAGACGTGTGTGAGGTGAGGATGATCACACACACACACACACACACACACACACACACACACACACACACACACACACACACACACACACACACACACACACACAGCGAGGTGCTTCACATGTAAGATTAGCCTGGAGTGACCAGGCTTACTGCCAAGTGTGTAAGTATGGGAGGACTCTTTGTGACACCTCGACCCACACCTCATAGCCACTCTAAATGACACCAGGATAAGATTCAGCCTTAGTCTTGTCAGGTAGTCAGTCAGTCTGTCCGTCCGTCCACATGTCCATCCGCTTATCATTAGAGCTAACCACAGACACAATTTCTCTGTGAGGAGGAATAGAGCTGTCAATCACAGCCTCTCCTCTGTCCTCTCTGGGAACGGCTAAATTGGCCTTGTCAGGACCTCGCCAGGCTCTCACAAAAATCAAATATTCACTCACTGTCTCCTCTATTACAGCCCCGATTACTGAGGTTGAATAACTCTGCCTTCCCTTCTCTTGGCCTCTCCAGCTGACCCCTACCATAACCACTTTAATCTTCATTCAATAGCCAGACAGAAAGAGGAAATAGACAGAGAGGGGAAATAGACAGAGAGGGGAAATAGACAGAAAGAGGAAATAGACAGAAAGAGGAAATAGACAGAGAGGGGAAATAGACAGAGAGGGGAAATAGACAGAGAGGGGAAATAGACAGAGAGGAGAAACAGACAGAGAGGGGAAATGGACAGAGAGGGGAAACGGACAGAGAGGAGAAACAGACAGAGAGGGGAAATGGACAGAGAGGGGAAATGGACAGAGAGAGGAAATAGACAGAGAGAGGAAATGGACAGAGAGGGGAAATAGACAGAGAGGGGAAATGGACAGAGAGGAGAAACAGACAGAGAGGGGAAATGGACAGAGAGGGGAAATGGACAGAGAGAGGAAATAGACAGAGAGAGGAAATGGACAGAGAGAGGAAATAGACAGAGAGAGGAAATAGACAGAGAGGGGAAATAGACAGAGAGGAGAAACACACAGAGAGGAGAAACACACAGAGAGGGGAAATGGACAGAGAGGGGAAACGGACAGAGAGGAGAAACAGACAGAGAGGGGAAATGGACAGAGAGGGGAAATGGACAGAGAGGGGAAATGGACAGAGAGGGGAAATGGACAGAGAGAGGAAATAGACAGAGAGAGGAAATAGACAGAGAGGGGAAATAGACAGAGAGGAGAAACAGACAGAGAGGGGAAATGGACAGAGAGGGGAAATGGACAGAGAGAGGAAATAGACAGAGAGAGGAAATGGACAGAGAGGGGAAATGGACAGAGAGGAGAAACGGACAGAGAGGGGAAATGGACAGAGAGGGGAAATGGACAGAGAGAGGAAATAGACAGAGAGGGGAAATGGACAGAGAGGGGAAATGGACAGAGAGAGGAAATAGACAGAGAGAGGAATTGACAGAGAGAGGAAATAGACAGAGAGAGGAAATAGACAGAGAGAGGAAATAGACAGAGAGGGGAAATAGACAGAGAGGAGAAACAGACAGAGAGGGGAAATGGACAGAGAGGGGAAATGGACAGAGAGAGGAAATAGACAGAGAGAGGAAATGGACAGAGAGAGGAAATAGACAGAGAGGAAATGGACAGAGAGAGGAAATGGACAGAGAGAGGAAATGGACAGAGAGAGGAAATAGACAGAGAGGGGAAATGGACAGAGAGGGGAAATAGACAGAGAGGGGAAATAGACAGAGAGGGGAAATGGACAGAGAGGAAATAGACAGAGAGGGGAAATAGACAGAGAGGGGAAATAGACAGAGAGGGGAAATAGACAGAGAGGGGAAATGGACAGAGAGGAAATAGACAGAGAGAGGAAATAGACAGAGAGAGGAAATAGACAGAAAGAGGAAATAGACAGAGAGAGGAAATGGACAGAGAGGGGAAATGGACAGAGAGGGGAAATGGACAGAGAGAGGAAATGGACAGAGAGAGGAAATGGACAGAGAGAGGAAATGGACAGAGAGAGGAATAGACAGAGAGGAAATGGACAGAGAGAGGAAATGGACAGAGAGAGGAAATGGACAGAGAGAGGAAATGGACAGAGAGAGGAAATAGACAGAGAGGGGAAATGGACAGAGAGAGGAAATGGACAGAGAGAGGAAATGGACAGAGAGAGGAAATGGACAGAGAGAGGAAATGGACAGAGAGAGGAAATGGACAGAGAGAGGAAATAGACAGAGAGGAAATGGACAGAGAGAGGCAATGGACAGAGAGAGGAAATGGACAGAGAGAGGAAATAGACAGAGAGAGGAAATAGACAGAGAGGGGAAATAGACAGAGAGGGGAAATAGACAGAGAGGGGAAATGGACAGAGAGAGGAAATGGACAGAGAGAGGAAATGGACAGAGAGAGGAAATGGACAGAGAGAGGAAATGGACAGAGAGAGGAAATGGACAGAGAGAGGAAATAGACAGAGAGGAAATGGACAGAGAGAGGAAATGGACAGAGAGAGGAAATGGACAGAGAGAGGAAATAGACAGAGAGGAAATGGACAGAGAGGGGAAATAGACAGAGAGGGGAAATAGACAGAGAGGGGAAATAGACAGAGAGGGGAAATGGACAGAGAGAGGAAATAGACAGAGAGAGGGAAATAGACAGAGAGAGGAAATGGACAGAGAGGGGAAATGGACAGAGAGAGGAAATAGACAGAGAGAGGAATGGACAGAGAGAGGAAATGGACAGAGAGAGGAAATGGACAGAGAGAGGAAATGGACAGAGAGAGGAAATGGACAGAGAGAGGAAATAGACAGAGAGAGGAAATGGACAGAGAGGGGAAATGGACAGAGAGAGGAAATGGACAGAGAGAGGAAATGGACAGAGAGAGGAAATAGACAGAGAGGGAATATGGACAGAGAGAGGAAATGGACAGAGAGAGGGAAATGGACAGGAGAGAGGAAATAGACAGAGAGGGGAAAGGACAGAGAGAGGAAATGGACAGAGAGAGGAAATGGACAGAGAAGAGAGAGGAAATGGACAGAGAGAGGAAATGGACAGAGATGAGGAAATGGACAGAGAGGAAATAGGACAGAGAGGGAAATGGACAGAGAGAGGACATGGACAGAGAGAGAAATCGACAGAGAGGGGAAATAGACAGAGAGGGGAGAAATCGAACAGAGAGGGGAAATAGACAGAGAGGGGAAATAGACAGAGAGGGGAAATGGACAGAGAGAGGAAATGGGACAGAGAGAGGAAATGGGACAAGAGAGAGGAAATGGACAGTGAGAGGAAATGGACAGAGAGAGAAATGGACAGAGAGAGGAAATGGACAGAGAGAGGAAATAGACAGAGAGGAAATGGACAGAGAGAGGAAATGGACAGAGAGAGGGAAATGGACAGAGAGAGGAAATAGACAGAGAGGAAATGGACAGAGAGAGGGAAATGGACAGAGAGAGGAAATGGACAGAGAGAGGAAATAGACAGAGAGGGGAAATGGACAGAGAGAGGAAATGGACAGAGAGAGGAAATGGACAGAGAGAGGAAATGGACAGAGAGAGGGAAATGGACAGAGAGAGGAAATAGACAGAGAGGAAATGGACAGAGAGAGGAAATGGACAGAGAGAGGAAATAGACAGAGAGAGGAAATGGACAGAGAGAGGAAATGGACAGAGAGAGGAAATGGACAGAGAGAGGAAATGGACAGAGAGAGGAAATGGACAGAGAGAAGAAATGGACAGAGAGAGGAAATGGACAGAGAGAGGAAATGGACAGAGAGAGGAAATAGACAGAGAGGAAATGGACAGAGAGAGGAAATGGACAGAGAGAGGAAATGGACAGAGAGAGGAAATAGACAGAGAGGAGAAATAGACAGAGAGGGGAAATAGACAGAGAGGGGAAATGGACAGAGAAAAAGGATTAGCATCAGATCTGGTCTGGGGCAAACGTCTTGTGATGCGTGCGACTGCTATTTCCTTCCCCCTGCTAGTGGAATCGATTGGCTAGACTAGGAACTATTCTGCTAATAAATTGAAAACACAAAAAGGGGGGGAGACTAGGAGGGAGATGGGGAGAACCATTTAAAGTAGAGAGTGAATGTAGCGTTAATGGATTTTTCAAGGAGAGAAAGAGAGATAAAGAGGGAAGGAGAGAGAAAGAGAGAGGAAGGAAGAGAGAGACCATATGAGATAATATGCTATATTTGGAGCAGGCTGGTTGACAAGAGGGAGTGAGAGAGATCACACACAACTTTAATGTTCTGTGTGTGTGTGTGTGTGTGTGTGTGTGTGTGTGTGTGTGTGTGTGTGTGTGTGTGTGTGTGTACGTGTACGTGTGTCTGTGTGAATTTGAAGTATACTCTTAAGCAGAACAGCGCCCCCACTTGCTCAGATAGAACAGGACAGGAAAGAGAGATAGATTGACAGAGAGAGAGAGAGATAGACAGAGAGAGAGAGCGAGATAGACAGATAGACAGATAGATATAGAGAGACAGATAGAGAGATAGACAAAGAGAGAGATAGACAGAGAGAGAGAGAGAGAGAGAGAGAGATAGACAGATAGATAGAGAGAGACAGATAGACAGAGAGAAAGAGAGAGATATAGAGAGACAGATAGACACAGAGAGATAGACAAAGAGAGAGATAGAGAGAGAGAGAGAGAGAGAGAGAGATAGACAGATAGATAGAGAGAGACAGATAGACAGAGAGAAAGAGAGAGATAGACAGATAGATAGAGAGATAGTCAGACAGAGAGAGAGAGAGAGAGAGAGACCAAGAGAGATACAGAGAGAGAGATAGACAGAGAGAGAGATAGACAGATAGATAGAGAGATAGACAGACAGAGAGAGAGAGAGACCGAGAGAGATACAGAGAGAGAGAGAGAGACAGAGAGAGAGAGAGATAGAAAGATAGGCAGATAGATAGAGACAGATAGACAGAGACATAGACAGACAGAGAGAGAGATAGACAGATAGATAGAGAGATAGACAGAGAGAGACACCGAGAGAGATACAGAGAGAGAGAGAGAGAGACCGAGAGAGATACAGAGAGAGAGAGATACAGTGAGAGAGAGATAGACAGAGAGAGAGAGATAGACAGAGAGAGAGATAGAAAGAGAGAGAGAGCGATAGACAGATAGACAGAGAGAGAGATAGAAAGAGAGAGAGAGCGATAGACAGATAGACAGAGAGAGAGATAGACAGATAGACAGACAGATAGATAGATAGAGAGATAGACAGAAAGAGAGAGATAGACAGAGAGATAGAAAGAGAGAGAGTGATAGACAGAGAGAGAGAGAGACACCGAGAGAGATACAGAGAGAGAGAGAGACAGAGAGATACAGAGAGAGAGAGATACAGTGAGAGAGAGATAGACAGAGAGATAGACAGATAGAGAGAGAGAGATAGAAAGAGAGAGAGCGATAGACAGATAGACAGAGAGATAGACAGATAGATAGAGAGAGACAGAGAGAGATAGACAGAAAGAGAGAGATAGACAGAGAGATAGAAAGAGAGAGAGTGATAGACAGATAGACAGAGAGAGAGCAATAGAGAGAGAGAGAGAGAGAGAGAGAGAGAGAGAGAGAGAGAGAGAGAGAGAGAGAGAGTCTTCCGGATTAGGGGAGGGTTTGGCCGGCAGGGATGTCCTTGTCACAGCGCTCACTAGCGACTCCTGTGGCGGGCCGGGCGCAGTGCACGCTGACATGGTCGACAAGGGCACGGTGTTTCCTCCCACACATTGGTGCGGCTGGCTTCCGGGTTAAGTGGGCAGTGTGTCAAGAAGCAGTGCGGCTTAGTTGGGTTGTGTTTCAGAGGACGCACGGCTCTCGACCTTCGCCTCTCCCGAGTCCGTACGGAAGTTGCAGCGACGAGACAAGACTGTAACTACCAATTGGATACCACGTAATAGGGGAGAAAAGGGGATAAGAAAGAGAGAGAGGTTGTATGTGAAGAGACATTAATGAGAGAGAACATCACAAAACATGAGGAATTACACAGATAAACACAACCCTATGTATTTACTGTATGTGAATCTTTGGAACAGTGTAGGCCCTGAATATTTGTATTCCACTAACCTACTTCTATAGATCTGTAGAGTATAGAACTGCCCTGCGTAACTGGGTCTAAACACCACCATAGAAGAAGATAAAAAGACAGCAAAAACAAACAACGTCAGAACGATTGTCACGATCATTTCCCCGCTCTAAAGAGGGACGGCGACCATGAAAAAATGGCGCAAAATCATTTGAAGTCTTTAAGCGGCTTACGGCACCCCGCGACAATGCAACTCAAGTGTTGCGCTTTCTTCGGAATGCGTAATTTAGCCATTTCACGGTTTGTTAGTCACCACTGTCTTGGGGTTTCAAGATGAGGAGGGTGTGTGTGTGTGTGTTGGGGACAAAGGCGGACGCCAACGTCGGATTCACTAATCCAGTAAGGCCTTCGCGTCCTGGCCGACAACAGGCTTAGTTAACACGGCCGCTCCCTCAATGAGCCACGATGAGCCCTGGAATGGACCTTCTATGGAGCACAAATCCCACGGACAATCACTCAGGTTTTTATGTTGCCGCCTTTGTAAGAGCCGAGAGGGCCGAGGACCCCAACCGGTCCCGGGGAGAGAAGGGAGAATGCTTATGACTGGACTATAAACTAAGAGGGTTTTACTAGGCAAGAGGCGGACGGAGAAGAAACAAGGAGTTGTCCAGTGTAATCTCACTAGTATGTTAATGTATAAATCCTCTATAGGCTTAGAGTCAAGACAATAGGGGTGTGTGTGTTGGCGTAAGCCCCTCCCCATTCAGAATAACAGCCTCTTCCATGGCTTCGACGGCTGTTGCCGGGGTCAACGATGGGTTGTTGAAGAGTTAACAGTGACCTGGGGTTTATAGGGTTAAAACGACTCCATTTTGACTTTGGGGCGCTTTGGGGTGGTTGTTTAGTGTGATGGATCGGTGCGTCTCTCACAGGATCCATTAGGGCTCTGAAGTCCCCGCGCGGTTTCCACATTTCAGCAGCTAATTCCATCGACCAGGGCTACGGAAGGCATTTCAGCACCACGGGAGCCCAAAGGTGAAAAATGGTTTGAGTCGAATGGGTACTCAAAGGTTAGGCCTGACATACACAAACCAGGAAACCCCCTAACACACACACACACTCAAAATCTCATACACACACATCCCTCCAGGACAAGACCATATTAATGGCTGTAAAGTCTGGTTTCACTCACATCTCTCCCCCCCTGTCAAAAATCCAAGGCATTATCCATTCAGCTGTCACAAGCACACGCACATGCACACGCACGCACACACACACACACCCAAACACACACACTCAGAAACGTACACACACACTGCAATTACCAGTACCATACGATTTCTCTCCCTCAAAATGGAGGCTTGCTATCCCTCTCTCTTCCACTAAGTGAGGTGTTGTAGACTGATGTTGTCTTATCCATTGTGGAGATGTTATATTCTCTGTTCCTCCGACTGTGTCCTCTTGTTTAAAATGAACTCCTTTAAATTAAAACTCCCTTTTGTGACTCAGTGAGCGCACGCGCGCACACACACACACACACAAACGCACACACACACAAACATAGACACACACACACACACACACACACACTGACGCTATGTATTGGCCAGTGAGAGGCTTCGAAAGCGACCGGTCAGCCATGTTGGCACTCCCCAGAAGGAGCAGTCCTCCATAGGAAGGAATGGAATTCTACAGTATTTCAATTGAATGTTTAAATGAAAAAATGTCATGTATTTTGTTGTTGTAGTTCGGACAATAACATTAGTACTCTAAGGAAAATGTAATATTTTGTATGTTTACATCACATAATTGAATTTGAAAGTATGTATTAAGGTGTCTGTTATAGAATAAATGTGTCAAAAAATGAATGTATAAATCCATTTCTAGCTTCCAAAATATTTTTTACACTGGTGGGGGAGTTCCAAGACGGAGGCACGGTGTCTTCAACACAGTGCCCCCTATCGGTCATCTGGTGTATATATACATTGACAACGACACACACACACACACACACAGTCGCTCTCTCTCTCACTCATTAAAATACACACATAAAGACGTAGGGCCTCTCTGCAAATGATAAAAGTGTTTAGTAGAAACGGTGGGAGGATCCGTGTGACTGTAAATGAATGGTTACCCCGGCGACCCGACTGCTGAATAATGGAGACCCGTCAGACGTAATTCAGGCTGTGCAGGCTGGGGAGTGGGAGGAGTGTGTGTGTGGGTGTGTGGATGTGGTTGTGTGTGTGTGTGTTTGTGTGAGCCTGTTTAAGCACAGTTCCCTAGCCACCGTGCCGATTAAGATAAATAAATGTGTTTCTGCTCCCACGGCCATCGAGGATAATTCAAAAAATGCAGGCGCTGGAGACTCAAAGCGG
Source organism: Salmo trutta (assembly GCF_901001165.1). NCBI lineage: Eukaryota > Metazoa > Chordata > Actinopteri > Salmoniformes > Salmonidae > Salmo > Salmo trutta. The sequence continues at coordinate 7,226 of NW_021822877.1, read as the reverse complement.
CCATGCATAATGAAAATGAAAGAGGCTGGCTGGGCGCAGATACACACAGACGCACATCCAAAAGTCTGTTTTGTTTCCTCCTATAATGTGCACGGATCAATGGGAGCATCTGGAGTGAATTGAGGAGGCAGGCTGAACAAAAATATATGATGTTCTTAACACGTTACCAGTCAATACTGAAACAACTCAAGACCGCATTAATACTATAAATAATATAACACATACATGTTCCCTACACACAGAAACATGAAAACATTATTTACACTAACACTGTAAGTCCTTACTGTAAAACAAGACTTACTGTACCTCCATGTGCCAAACTAGGGTGAGCTGTAAGTCCGTACTGTAAAACAATACTTACTGTACCTCCATGTGCCAAACCAGGTGAACTGTAACTCCTGACAGAGCTGGTGTAACTGAGTCAGGTTTGTAGGCCTCCTTGCTTGCACACGCTTTTTCAGTTCTGCCCACAAATTTTCTATAGGATTGAGGTCAGGGCTTTGTGATGGCCACTCCAATACTTTGACTTTGTTGTCCTTAAGCCATTTTGCCACAACTTTGGAAGTATGCTTGGGGTCATTGTCCATTTGGAAGACCCATTTGCGACCAAGCTTTAACTTCCTGACTGATGTCTTGAGATGTTGCTTCAATATATCCACACAATTTTCCTCCCTCATGATGCCATCTATTTGGTGAAGTGCACCAGTCTCTCCTGAAGCAAAGCACCCCCACAACATGATGCTGCCAACCCCGTGCTTCACGGTTGGGATGGTGTTCTTCGGCTTGCAAGCGTCCCCCTTTTTCCTCCAAACATAACGATGGTCATTATGGCCAAACAGTTCTATTTTTGTTTCATCAGACCAGAGGACATTTCTCTAAAAAGTACAATCTTTGTCCCCATGTGCAGTTGCAAAACGTAGTCTGGCTTTTTTATGGCGGTTTTGGAGCAGTGGCTTCTTCCTTGCTGAGCGGCCTTTCAGGTTATGTCGATATAGAACTCGTTTTACTGTGGATATAGATACTTTTGTACCTGTTTACTCCAGCATCTTCACAAGGTCCTTTGCTGTTGTTCTGGGATTGATATGCACTTTTCGCACCAAAGTACGTTCATCTCTAGGAGACACAACGTGGTATGATGGCTGCGTGGTCCCATGGTGTTTATACTTGCGTACTATTGTTTGTACAGATGAACGTGGTACCTTCAGGCGTCTGGAAATTGCTCCCAAGGAAGAACCAGACTTGTGGAGGTCTACAATGTTTTTTCTGAGGTCTTGGCTGATGTCTTTTGATTTTTCCATGATGTCATGCAAAGAGGCACTGAGTTTGAAGGTAGGCCTTGAAATACATCCACAGGTACACCTCCAAATGACTCAAATGTCAATTAGCCTATCAGAAGCTTCTAAAGCCACGTCATCATTTTCTGGAATTTTCCAAGCTGTTTAAAGGCACAGTCAACTTAGTGTATGTGAACTTCTGACCCACTGGAATTGTGATACAGTGAATTATATGTGAAATAATCTATCTGTAAACAATTGTTGGAAAAATTACTTGTGTCATACACAAAGTAGATGTCCTAACCGACTTGCCAAAACTATAGTTTGTTAACAAGAAATTTGTGAAGTGGTTGAAAAACAAGATTTAATGACTTAAACCTAGGTGTATGTAAACTTCTGACTTCAACGGTATATCTTAAAACGTCCAGAGAGGGTTTTTGCCCCAGTATCCAGCTAGTGCAGCTCTTCATTGAAGTCGCTCTCTGAGAGTGCCTCTATTGTATACCAGGACTGGATCAGGCTTAGCACGACCTTCACATTATCACTGGAGGACATTTCTGAGTATCCAGACTAACCACTGAATGTACCACTGGAGTTTAGAGAGTCCAATCATTCTATCATCCAAACTACTGAAAGGGGTGCATGGGAGAGCACTTTAACTGTGTGTAAATCCTCTTGTATGTATGCCTACAGTCGATGTGTGTAAGGAAAAGCTGTAGAGGTCAAATACTCCGAAGATCCATTAGTTTACTAACGTAAAACGATGTTATAAAAACTGAAACCCATATCTTTGAGGGATTCCGCTTTCCCTCAACTTGGTTTCCCTTTCCCCCTTGATTTTCCCACAAAAGCAACTCGTTGTAAAACTCAATGGTGCCATCTGAATTTCACTGAAAAATATCAAATGATTTCATGAGTGAGAAAGCAGGCTCTTTGATTTGCTCTGACAGCAAAAGGAAACTTCTCGTTGTGAATGACCAGATCGGAACCATCGTCATCTCAGGAGATTTGATGGGCACTTTCTTTATTTCGTTCTCTCTCTCACCATCTTCCGTTCCCTTTCTCTCCTCCTCGGTCCCTCCCTCCCTCCACCAGAGGAACTGGATTATGAAATGAGGAAGAGAGTGGATTGTCAGAGTGCCACAAAAAGGTCTGTTTACACCACTGGCGTTTCACAAATGTCATATTCCCGTTCTCTCCATCTCTAAGAGTATCAGCGTTGATACTCTTATTAACAGACTTCATTGTGGCGCTTCTGACGACATCACTCTTTCAGGCTGGGTAATGAAAAGGGGAGAGAAAGAGGGAGGGATGAAAACAGAGAGAGAGAGAGATAGGTTTCCTTAAGGAAACTCATTAGGACTTCTAATACAGCCAGTAAAGAGTGTGTGTATGTGTATGTGTATATGTGTGTGTGTGTCTGTGTGTGTGTGTGTGTGTGTGTGTGTGTGTGTGTGTGTGTGTGTGTCTGCAAAGAGATGTTCATGGGCCACAGTGGGAGAAGAGACTCCTCTCAAACCACCTATTAACAACAGCCCAATGTTATATATAGAGTATGGTGGAACACACACACGCACACGCACACGCACACACGCACACACGCCATCTCATGCGCACAGCTTAATATCTACTGTGCGCCAAAGTACTACTACAAAGTGCACACACACACTTAAATTGTAATGTTAATCAACTATATTGGCATAAAAGGACCCAATGTTGCCAAAGCAATTGAAAACTCCCTCACACAGACCCAAACATTATCACTCCCAAGGAGTATATAGACAGACATTGACTGACATACAGGCTCTGTAGCCAAGACAACCATGACGGCTGTTTATTACTTCACCATACGTACATCATGGAACATTAATGCACTTACTGTGGATGAATCATGTCTGAGGGGCTCTCTCTGTGTGTGTGTGTGTGTGTGTGTGTGTGTGTGTGTGTGTGTGTGTGTGTGTGTGTGTGTGTGTGTGTGTGTGTGTGTGTGTCCGTATGCTCTATTATGTAGCCTAATTGACTGGCTATTGGCTTTGAACATCCCACAGCTAAAAAAAATTAAGCTATTCATAGTTAACACAGGTACACACACACACTGACACACACACACACACACACACAGAGAAAACATTGTGTTTCTGGCCCTCAGATGTGTCGTGAGGCTGAGTGATGTTCCATGCTTCACAGTGCATAGGCTACATACACTCTCTTTCGCTCTCTCACAGGCACGCACACTCACACACTCGCACACACTGTCCAATGGTTTCCATTGCGGAGTGTAAATTATGTCTGGGGTCAAGCCATGTCTCTCACAGTGATGGCTACATGTCTGTACACACACACTAAATGTAAACTTAGACATATAAACACACACACTGACAAAAGACACAAGAGAAAGGAACAAATGGGAATATATGGATATATAAATATAATATATATATATATATATATATATATATATATATATATACACAGTATATACACAGTTGAATTCGGAAGTTTACATACACCCTTAGCCTAATACATTTAAACTTAGCTTTTCACAATTCCTGACATTTAATCCTAGTAAAAATTCCCTGTCTTAGGTCAGTTAGGATCACCACTTTATTTTAAGACTTTGAAATGTCAGAATAATACTAGAGAGAATTACTTATTTCAGCTTTTGTTTCTTTCATCACATTTCCAGTGGGTCAGAAGTTTACATACACTCAATTAGTATTTGGTAGCATTGCCATTAAATTGTTTAACTTGGGTCAAATGTTTCAGGTAGCCTTCTACAAGCTTCCCACAATAAGTTGGGTGAATTTTGGCCCATTCCTCCTGACAGAGCTGGTGTAACTGAGTCAGGTTTGTAGGCCTCCTTGTTCGCACACGCTTTTCAGTGCCGCCCACAAATTTCCTATGGGATTGAGGTCAAGGCTTTGTGATGGCCACTCCAATACCTTGACTTTGTTGTCCTTAAGCCGTTTTGCCACAACTTTGGAAGTATGCTTGGGGTCATTGTCCATTTGGAAGACCCATTTGCGACCAAGCTTTAACTTCCTGAATGATGTCTTGAGATGTTGCTTCAATATTTCCACACAATTTTCCTCCCTCATGTTGCCATCTATTTGGTGGCGTGCACCAGTCCCTCTTGCAGAAAAGCACACCCACAAGATGATGCTGCCACCCCAGTGCTTCACGGTTGGGATGGTGTTCTTTGGCTTGCAAGCCTCCCCCTTTTTCCTCCAAACATAACGATGATCATTATGGCCAAACAGTTCTATTTTTGTTTCATCAGACCAGAGGACATTTCTCCAAAAAGTACGATCTTTGTCCCCATGTGCAGTTGCAAAACGTAGTCCGGCTTTTTTATGGCGGTTTTGGAGCAGTGGCTTCTTCCTTGCTGAGTGGCCTTTCAGGTTATGTCGATATAGGACTCGTTTTACTGGGGATATAGATACTTTTGTACCTGTTTCCTCCAGCATCTTCACAAGGTCCTTTGCTGTTGTTCTGGGTTTGAATTGCACTTTTCGCACCAAAGTACGTTCATCTCTAGGAGACAGAACGCGTCTCCTTCCTGAGCAGTATGGCGGCTGCGTGGTCCCATGGTGTTTATACTTGCATACTATTGTTTGTGCAGATGAACGTGGTACCTTCAGGCGTTTGGAAATTGCTCCCAAGGATGAACCAGACTTGTGGAGGTCTACAGTTTGTTTTCTGAGGTCTTGGCTGATTTCTTTTGATTTTCCCATGATGTCAAGCAAAGAGGCACTGAGTTTGAAGGTAGGCCTTGAAATACATCCACAGGTACACCTCCAATTGACTCAAATGATGTCAATTAGCCTATCAGAAGCTTCTAAAGCCATGGCATCATTTTCTGGAATTCTCCAAGCTGTTTAAAGGCACAGTCAACTTAGTGTATGTGAACTTCTGACCCAATGGAATTGTGATACAGTGAATTATGAATTAAATAATCTGTCTGTAAACAATTGTTAGAAAAATTACTTTTGTGATGCACAAAGTAGATGTCCTAACCGACTTGCCAAAACTATAGTTTGTTAACAAGAAATGTATGGAGTGGTTTAAAAACGGGTTTTAATGACTCCAACCTAAGTGTATGTAAACTTCTGACTTCAACTGTATATATCCATGTATTCCCATTAGTTCCTTTCTCTGTGTGTTTTGTCAGTGTATATATATATATATATATATATATTCAGCATATGGGCGACCAGACAACCTGAAACACATTCTCACACCCACACAACTGTCAAGTCCAATACTGTAGAAACCTAATCACACACATACACGCACGCATGTGCGCACACACACACACACACACACACACACACACACACACACTGGAAAGACATTACCGGGAGCCTGCGGGGACAGGGGAGGGGACGGGGGTTATAAACACATATAGTGTTTCAATTAGGGTCCTGGTTGCTTTAAGCCAGGCTCTGCCAGCTGTGTGTGTGTGTGCGCGTTTACAAAACTGCAGTCGAAAGCCCTTCAAATGCTAACCGCTAACGGTCCCATGTCTCTCCACACACCGTGGTCACCACTAACGGTCCCATGTCTCTCCACACACCGTGATAACCACTAACGGTCCCATGTCTCTCCACACACCGTGGTCACCACTAACGGTCCCATGTCTCTCCACACACCGTGGTCACCACTAACGGTCCCATGTCTCTCCACACACCGTGGTCACCACTAACGGTCCCATGTCTCTCCACACACCGTGGTCACCACTAACGGTCCCATGTCTCTCCACACACCGTGATAACCACTAACGGTCCCATGTCTCTCCACACACCGTGAAAACAGAGAACACTAGAAGATAAAGAGAGAGAGAAAAAGAGAGAAAGAAAGAAAGAGAGAGAGAGAAAGAAAGAAAGAAAGAAAGAAAGAAAGAAAGAGAAAGAAAGAAAGAGAGAGAAAGAAAGAAAGAAAGAAAGAGAGAGAGAGAGAAAGAAAGAAATAAAGAGAGAGAAAGAAAGAAAGGAGAGAGAGAGAAACAAAGAGAGAAAGAGAGAAAGAAAGAGAGAAAGAGAGAAAGAGAGAGGCGGAGAGAGAAAGGGAAAACAGGTAGTGTAGTGAAGTACAGTAAGCAGTGTCAAAAAGCAAAAAAAGAAAGTAAGAAAGAGAAAAAAGCAGTGTACTTGAGTGGCAGTAACTTTCCAGGATATTAAACCAAGATGAACGGCAGGCAGCTGCTAATGTCGTTTGGTGTTGCCAAGTCCCCTGGATCATATGGCTCCTTACATTAGGGCAATTCCACAGCCACAGAATTAAGCTGGGACTCAATTTCCTCACTTTAAAATGTATGTCAAACTAAAATCAATCACTGCAAAGTTAAACAAACCATACAACAACTCTATGCACAAGGACCACTTTTAAACATGTTCACAGAAAATGTGATAAAAACACATTTAGTTGAAGAACAGTGTGATGCAAAGTTTGGTAACAGAATAACGTTCTGTGCCGTTTGTGGTGTCATTCTGTTACCAAGCTTTGCATCGCTCTGTTCTTCAACTAAATGTGTTTCTGTAAGATTTTTTGAGATTGTTTTTTAAAGTCTTCCTTGTGCATGGAGTTCTATGCTTTGTTTAACTTTGCAATGTTACTTCTTTTGTTGCATGTATTTTAGAGTGAAAAATCTGAGTCTCAGCACCATTCTGTGACTGTAGAATTGTCCATGTAATCTCTCCAGTAAGACACAGAACCTTGTAATGTTCCCTAGACTGTAAACCATTAGGAGACTGACATTAAGGGTACACTGACAACCCCACAAAAACAATCAATCAGAGGGACTCTTTTTTTGGCGTCCTCCGTCTCTGCTGTTAGCCCCTAGGCATTCCCTCTCTCCACCCCTCTCTCGTTCCAAAACCCAACTGGCACTCCGCTCTCGCCTCATCAAAGATACTGTGTAAAATGTCTGACAGGGTGGAGAGAGAGAGAGAG